>NC_057806.1:141950374-142148132 GCF_018294505.1 Triticum aestivum
GTCCATAAAAAAGAGAAGGCCCCAAAAAAATGAGAGAAAAAGAAAGAAGGGACAATGTTACTATCCTTTTACCACACTTGTGCTTCAAAGTAGCACCATGATCTTCATAGTAGAGAGTCTCTCATGTTATCACTTTCATATACTAGTGGGAATTTTTCATTATAGAACTTGGCTTGTATATTCCAACAATGGGCCTCCTCAAGTGCCCTAGGTCTTCGTGAGCAAGCAAGTTGGATGCACACCCACTAGTTTCTTTTGTGGAGCTTTCATACATTTATAGCTCTAGTGCATCCGTTGCATGGCAATCCCTACTCCTTGCATTAACATCAATCGGTGGGCATCTCCATAGCCCATTGATTAGCCTCGTCGATGCGAGACTTTCTCCTTTTTTTGTCTTCTCCACATGACACCCCTTCATTATATTCTATTCCACCCATAGTGCTATGTCCATGGCTCGCGCTCATATATTGCGTGAAAGTTTATAGGTTTGAGATTACTAAAGTATGAAACAATTACTATTGCTTTGCTTTTACTTTATTTACTTTGCATCTCTATACCAAAAATACCAAAAAATATATTATTTAGTATCTCTATCAGATCTCACTTTTGTAAGTGACCGTGAAGGGATTGACAACCCCTAAGCGTGTTGGTTGCGTTGAGCTATTGTTTTTGTGTAGGTACGAGGGACTCGAGCGTAGCCTCCTACTGATTGATACCGTGGTTCTCAAAAACTGAGGGAAATACTTACACTACTTTGCTGCATCATCCATTCCTCTTAAGGGAAATCCAACGCAGTGCTCAAGAGGTAGCAACCACCCAATCATACAAATAGAGATTCCTGGATTTTTAAATAGTCCGACAAGTTAAATGCCGAGAACAGGGAAAAGGGATCGCAAAGCGAGGACGATGACGAAGAGCCCCAACAACCAAACACAGGTGGACAGAAGAAGCCCCCCCCAAGTCAAAATGTTGAACATGATATACGTTACCCACATCCCCAAGAGGGAGCGCAAGCGTTCGCTCAGGGATGTCTACGCGATAGAGCCATTCGCCCCAAAATTTAATCCATGGTCGTCATGCCCGACCACTTTTGATCGCCGGGATCATCCGACTAGTATCCGTCATGGTGGCTCAGCCGCACTGGTCCTAGACCCAATAATTGATGGGTTCCACCTGACTCACGTCCTTATGGACGGAGGTAGCAGCCTCAATATACTCTATCAGGATACAACGCGAAAATAGGCATTAACCCATCTCGGATCAAGCCCACCAGGACTACCTTCAAAGGAGTCATACCAGGTGTAGAGGCCCACTGTATGGGCTCAATCACACTAGAGCTTGTCTTCGGATCTCCAGACAACTTCTGAAGCAAGGAGTTAATCTTCGATATTGTCCCCTTCCGCAACGGCTATCACACACTGCTCGAACGAACTGCGTTAGCTCGATTCAACGCAGTACCACACTATGCTTATCTCAAGCTCAAGATGCCCAGTCCACGCAGCGTCATAACAGTCAACAAAAATACGGAACACTCTCCCTCCGTACAGAAGAGCACACAAAGTAACGCCTTAAGCAAGATGACATGATGTAGAGGGATAAACTCATGCAATATGATGAAAACCCCATCTTGTTATCCTCGATGGTAACAATACAATACGTGCCTTGCTGCCCCTACTGTCACTAGGAAAGGACACCGCAAGATTGAACCCAAAGCTAAGCACTTCTCCCATTACAAGAAAGATCAATCTAGTAGTCCAAACCAAACTGATAATTCGAAGAGACTTGCAAAGATAACTAATCATACATAAAAGAATTCAGAGAAGATTCAAATATTGTTCATAGATAAACTTGATCATAAACCCACAATTCATCGGTCTCAACAAGCACACCGCAAAAGAAGATTACATCGAATAGATCTCCACAAGAGAGGGGGCGAACTTTGTATTGAGATCCAAAAAGAGAGAAGAAGCCATCTAGCTAATAACTATGGACCCAAAGGTCTGAGGTAAACTACCCACACTTCATCGGAGAGGCTATGGTGTTGATGTAGAAGCCCTCCGTGATCGATGCCCCCTCTGGCGGAGCTCCGGAACAGGCCCCAAGATGGGATCTCGTGGATACAGAAAGTTACGGCGGTGGAATTAGGGTTTTGGCTCCGTATCTGATCGTTTGGGGGTACGTAGGTATATATAGGAGGAAGGAGTACGTCGGTGGAGCAACAGGGGCCCACGAGGGTGGAGGGTGCGCCTAGAGGGGGTTGGGTAGGCGCGCCCCCTACCTCGTGGCTTCCCTGTTGGTTGCTTGACGCAGGGTCCAAGTCTCCTGGATCTTGTTCGTTCCAAAAATCACGTTCCCGAAGGTTTCATTCCGTTTGGACTCCGTTTGATATTCCTTTTCTTTGAAACCCTAAAATAGGCAAAAATAACAGCAATTCTGGGCTGGGCCTCCGGTTAATAGGTTAGTCCGAAAAATAATATAAAAGTGAATAATAAATCCCAATAATGTCCAAAACAGAAGATAATATAGCATGGAGCAATCAAAAATTATAGATACGTTGGAGACGTATCAAGCATCCCCAAGCTTAATTCCTGCTCGTCCTCGAGTAGGTAAATGATAAAAACAGAATTTTTGATGTGGAATTCTACTAGGCATAATTTCAATGTAATTCTTCTTAATTGTCATATGAATAATCAGATCCGAAAGATTCAAGACAAAAGTTCAATGTTGACATAGAAATAATAATAATTCAAGCATACTAGCTAAGCAATTATGTCTTCTCAAAATAACATGGCCAAAGAAAGTTATCCCTACAAAATTATATAGTCTGGCTATGCTCTATCTTCACCACACAAAGTATTTAAATCATGCACAACCCCGATGACAAGCCAAGCAATTGTTTCATACTTTTGACATTCTCAAACTTTTTCAATCTTCACGCAATACATGAACGTGAGCCATGGACATAGAACTTTAGGTGGAATAGAATGGTGGTTGTGGAGGAGAAAAAAAGGGAGAAGATAGTATCACATCAACTAGGCATATCAATGGGCTATGGAGATGCCCATCAATAGATATCAATGTGAGTGAGTAGGGATTGCCATGCAACAGATGCACTAGAGCTATAAGTATATGAAAGCTCAACAAAAGAAACTTAGTGTGTGTGCATCCAACTCGCTTGCTCACAAAGACCTAGGGCATTTTGAGGAAGCCCATCATTGGAATATGAAAGCCAAGTTCTATAATGTAAAATTCCCACTAGTATATGAAAGTGATATCATAGGAGACTCTCTATCATGAAGATCATGGTGCTACTTTGAAGCACAAGTGTGGTAAAAGGATAGTGGCATTGTCCATTCTCTCTTTTTCTCTCATTTTTTATTTGGGCCTTTTCTCTTTTTTATGGCCTCTTTTTATTATTATTATATTATTATTATATTATTATTATTATTCTATTATTATTATTATTATTATTATTATTATTATTATTATTATTTTTCGTCCGGAGTCTCATCCCGACTTGTGGGGGAATCATAATCTCCATCATCCTTTCCTCAGTTGGGACAATGCTCTAAAAATGATGATCATCACACTTTTATTTACTTACAACTCAACAATTACAACTCAATACTTAGAACAAAATATGACTCTATGTGAATGCCTCCGGTGGTGTACCGTGATATGCAATGAATCAAGAGTGACATGTATGAAAGAATTATGAATGGTGGCTTTGCCACAAATACAATGTCAACTACATGATCATGCAAAGCAATATGACAATGATGGAACATGTCATAGTAAACGGAACGGTGGAAAGTTTCATGGCAATATATCTCGGAATGGCTATGGAAATGCCATGATAGGTAGGTATGGTGGCTGTTTTGAGGAAGGTATATGGTGGGTGTATGATACCGGCGAAAGGTGCGCGGTATTAGAGAGGCTAGCAATGGTGGAAGGAAGAGAGTGCGTATGATCCATGGACTCAACATTAGTCATAAAGAACTCATATACTTATTGCAAAAATCTACAAGTTATCAAAGCAAAGTATTATGCGCATGCTCCTAGGGGGATAGATTGGTAGGAAAAGACCATCGCTCGTCCCCGACCGCCACTCACAAGGAAGACAATCAATAAATAAATCATGCCCCGACTTCATCACATAACGGTTCACCATACGTGCATGCTACGGGAATCACAAACTTTAACACAAGTATTTCTCAAATTCACAACTACTCAACTAGGATGACTCTAATATCACCATCTCCATATCTCAAAACAATTATCAAGTATCAAACTTCTCATAGTATTCAACATACTCATAAGAGAATTTTATTATTAATCTTGTATACCTATCATATTAGGATTATTTAAGCAAATTACCATGCTATTTAAGACTCTCAAAATAATCTAAGGTGAAGCATGAGATATCAATAGTTTATATAAAACAAATCCACCACCGTGCTCTAAAAGATATAAGTGAAGTACTAGAGCAAAACTATATAACTCAAAAGATATAAGTGAAGCACATAGAGTATTCTAATAATTTCTGAATCATGTGTCTCTCTCTCAAAAGGTGTGTATAGAAAAGATTATTGTGGTAAACAAAAAAGCAAAGACTCAAATCATACAAGACGCTCCAAGCAAAACACATATCATGTGGTGAATAAAAAATAGCTCCAAGTAAAGTTACCGGTGGAAGTAGACGAAAGAGGGGATGCCTTCCGGGGCATCCCCAAGCTTTGGCTTTTAGGTGTCCTTAGATTATCTTGGGGGTGCCATGGGCATCCCCAAGCTTAGGCTCTTGCCACTCCTTGTTCCATAATCCATCAAATCCTTACCCAAAACTTGAAAACTTCACAACACAAAACTTAAAGTAGAAAATCTTGTGAGCTCCATTAGCGAAAGAAAACAAAAGACCACTTGAAGGTACTGTAATTAACTCATTATTCATTTATATTGGTGTTAAAACTACTGTATTCCAACTTGTCTATGGTTTATAAACTATTTTACTAGCCATATATTCATCAAAATAAGCAAACAACACACGAAAAACAGAATCTGTCAAAAACAGAACAGTCTGTAGTAATCTGTAGCTAAAGAAAAATATGGAACCCCAAAAATTCTAAAATACATTTATGGACGTGAGTAATTTATCTATTAATCATCTGAAAAAATAATTAACTAAATATCACTTTCCAAATAAAAATGGAAGCAGTTCTTGTGAGCGCTAAAGTTTCTGTTTTTTACAGCAAGATTAACAAGACTTCCCCCAAGTCTTCCCAACGGTTCTACTTGGAACAAACACTAATTAAACACAAAAAAACAACCAAAACAGAGGCTAGATAAATTATTTATTACTAAACAGAGCAAAAATCAAGGAATAAAAATAAAATTGGGTTGCCTCCCAACAAGCGCTATCGTTTAACGCCCTAGCTAGGCATAAAAAGCAAGGATAGATCTAGGTGTTGCCATCTTTGGTAGGCAATCCATAAGTGGCACTCATAATAGATTCATAAGGTAATTTAATTTTATTTCTAGGAAATTGTTCCATGCATTTCCTTAACGGAAATTGGAATCTAATATTTCCTCCTTCATATCAATAATTGCACCAATCGTTCTAAGGAAAGGTCTACCGAGAATAATAGGACATGAAGGAATGCAATCTGTATCAAGAATGATAAAATCTACGGGCACATAATTCCTATTTGCAACAATAAGAACAACATTAATTATTCCCATAGGTTTCTTAATAGTGGAATCCGCAAGGTGCAAGTTTAAATAGCAATCATCAAAATCATGGAAACCTAACAAATCACACAAAGTCTTTGGAATCATGGAAACACTAGCACCCAAATCACACAAAGCATAGCATTCATGATATTTAATTTTAATTTTAGTAGTAGGTTCCCACTCATCATAAAGTTTTCTAGGGATGGAAACTTCCAACTCAAGTTTTTCTTCATAAGATTGCATCAAAGCATCAACGATATGTTTGGTAAAAGCTTTATTTTGACTATAAGCATGGGGAGAATTTAGCATGGATTGCAACAAGGAAATACAATCTATCAAAGAGCAGCTATCATAATTAAATTCCTTGAAATCCAATATAGTGGGTTCATTACTATTTAAAGTTTTAATCTCTTCAATCCCACTTTTATTAAATTTAGCATCAAGATCTAAAAACTCCGAATTTTAGGAACGCCTTCTAGGTAAAGTTGGATCATATTCAGTCCCATCATTATCAAGATTCATATTGAAAAACAAAGATTTAATAGGGGACACATCAATAACTTTTAGATCTTCATCTTTATTATCATGGAAACTAGAAGAACACGCTCTTATAAAAGGAATCTTTTTTAGCACGCATCCTAGCGGTTCTTTCTTTGCACTCATCAATGGAAATTCTCATGGCTTTGAGAGACTCATTGATATCATGCTTAGGAGGAATAGATCTAAGTTTAAAAGAATCAACATCAAGAGAAATTCTATCAACGTTCCTAACCAAATCATCAATCTTAAGCAATTTTTCTTCAATCAAAGCATTGAAATTCTTTTGCGAAGTAATAAATTCTTTAATATTAGATTCAAAATCAGAGGGCATCTTATTATAATTTCCATAAGAATTGTTGTAGGAATTACCATAATTATTAGAGGAATTACTAGGATACGGTCTAGGGTTAAAGTTTCCTCTATATGTGTTGTTACCAAAATTATTCCTACCAACAAAATTCAGATCCATAGATTCGTTATTATTTTCAATCAAAGTAGACAAAGGCATATCATTAGGATCAGAAGAAACACTCTTAGTAGCAAATAATTTCATAAGTTCATCCATCTTCCCACTCAAAACATTAATTTCTTCTATCACATGCACTTTTTTTATTAGTAGATCTTTCAGTGTGCCATTGAGAATAATTAACCATAATATTATCTAGGAGTTTAGTAGCTTCTCCTAAAGTGATTTCCATAAAAGTGCCTCCCGCGGCCGAATCTAAAAGATTTCTAGAAGCAAAATTCAATCCGGCATAAATTTTTTGTATAATCACCCACAAATTCAAACCATGTGTTGGGCAATTACATATCATTAATTTCACCCTCTCCCAAGCTTGTGAAACATGTTCATGATCAAGTTGCTTAAAATTCATAATATCGTTTCTAAGAGAGATGATCTTAGCGGGAGGAAAATACTTAGAGATAAAAGCATCTTTGCACTTATTCCAAGAAACAATACTATTTTTAGGCAAAGACGAAAACCAAGCTTTAGCACGATCTCTAAGCGAAAAAGAAAATAGCTTCAATTTAACAATATCATTGTCCACATCTTTCTTCTTTTGCATATCACACAAATCAACGAAGCTATTTAGATGGGTAGCGGCATCTTCACTAGGAAGGCCAGAAAACGGATCTTTGATGACAAGATTCAGCAAGGCAACATTAATTTCACAAGATTCAACATCGGTAAGAGGAGCAATCAGAGTGCTAATAAAATCATTGTTGTTGGTATTGGTAAAGTCACACAATTTAGTGTTATCTTGAGCCATCGTGACAAGCAAGCAATCTAACACACAAGCAAACGAGGAACGGGCAAAAAAGAGGCAAATAGGGAAAGAGAGGGAGGATAGAGAGAGAGGGCGAATAAAACGACAAGGGTGAAGTGGGGGAGAGGAAAATGAGAGGCAAAGGGCAAATAATGTAATGCGGGAGATAAGGGTTTGTGATGGGTACTTGGTATGTTGACTTTTGCGTAGACCTCCCCGACAACGGCGCCAGAAATCCTTCTTGCTACCTCTTGAGCACTGCGTTGGTTTTCCCTTGAATAGGAAAGGGTGATGCAGCAAAGTAGCGTAAGTATTTCCCTCAGTTTTTGAGAACCAAGGTATCAATCCAGTAGGAGGCTACGCGCGAGTCCCTCACACCTACACAAAACAAATAAATCCTCGCAACCAACGTGATAAGGGGTTGTCAATCCCTACATGGTCACTTACGAGAGTGAGATCTGATAAATATGATAAGATAATATTTTTGGTATTTTTATGATAAAGATGCAAAGTCAAATAAAAGCAAAGTAAAAAGCAAATAAAATAACTAAGTGTTGGAAGATTAATATGATGAAGATAGACCCGAGGGCCATAGGTTTCACTAGTGGCTTCTCTCAAGAGCATAAGTGTTTTACGGTGGGTGAACAAATTACTGTTGAGCAATTGACATAATTGTGCATAGTTATGAGAATATCTAGGTATGCTCATGTGTATAGGCATCACGTACGAGACAATTAGACCGACTCCTGCCTGCATCTACTACTATTACTCCACACATCGACCGCTATCCAGCATGCATCTAGAGTATTAAGTTCAAGAGAACAAAGTAATGCTTTAAGCAAGATGACATGATGTAGAGGGATAAATTCATGCAATATTATAAAAACCCCATCTTGTTATCCTCGATGGCAATAATACAATACGTGCCTGGCTGCCCCTACTGTCACTGGGAAAGGACACCGCAAGATTGAACCCAAAGCTAAGCACTTCTCCGTTGCATGAATGATCAATCTAGTAGGCCAAACCAAACTTATAATTCAAAGAGACTTGCAAAGATAACCAATCATACATAAAAGAATTCAGAGAAGATTCAAATATTGTTTATAGATAAACTTGATCATAAACCCACAATTCATCGGTCTCAACAAACACATCGCAAAAGAAGATTACATCGAATAGATCTCCACAAGAGAGGGGGAGAACTTTGTATTGCGATCCAAAAAGAGAGAAAAAGCCATCTAGCTAATAACTATGGACCCGAAGGTCTGAGGTAAACTACTCATACTTCATCGGAGAGGCTATGGTGTTGATGTAGAAGCCCTCCATGATCGATGCCCCCTCCGACGGAGCTCCGGAACAGGTCCCAAGATGGGATCTCGTGGATACAGAAAGTTACGGCGGTGGAATTAGGTTTTTGGCTCCGTATCTGGATCTTGTTCGTTCCAAAAATCATGTTCCCGAAGGTTTCATTCCGTTTGGACTCCGTTTGATATTCCTTTTCTTTGAAACCCTAAAATAGGCAAAAAAACAACAATTCTGGGCTGGGCCTCTGGTTAATAGGTTAGTCCCAAAAATAATATAAAATTGAATAATAAAGCCTAATAATGTCCAAAGCAGAAGATAATATAGCATGGCGCAATCAAAAATTATAGATACATTGGAGACATATCAAGTCTCGCACTTCCTCACCGCGTCATGGAGCTCCTGTTGGACTTCGTTGACCCGGGCCTTGAGCCTCTTACGGGCGGCCTGCTCCTTGACAGCCTTCCCATCGGCTTCGACCAGAGCCTCGACCTCGGTCGTCACTTCTGTACATATCATGGCACTTCGGTCAAACACATGTCATTTTACCTTTTTCGAATACATAATGGGTTATCACATACCTTGTTTTTCTTGAAGCTGCCTCCTCGGCCTGCTCCAGTCTCCGCTTCATTTCGGAGACCTCGGCAGTATGTGAGGCGGCAGCCAACAGCGACGCCTGCGTATTCATTATAGACAATTTAGTTAGTTTCCTGCAATAATGGATTGATCCTCTGTCCGGCTTTTCTTTCCGAACACCGGACAGTGTCTCAGGGGCTATTGTCTATATTGGGATTTTCTCTTTCTGCGTCGCTTACCTCAAAACCTGTCAGCAAGCTGCTGCAGGCTTCGGTTAGTCCGCTCTTGGCAGACTGAACCTTCTCAATCATCGTGCCCATAAGAACACGGTGTTCATCCACAATGGAAGCTCCTCGCAGCGCTTCCAATAGATTATCTGGTGCCCTTGGTTGGACAGGGGTCACCGGTGGAATAGGCATACCCCCTTCTTTTGAAGGAGGTTGTGTGATGGATTCCGGAGCCGTATCGGTCCCCGAAATCGAGTCCGGTTGAGGGCCGAACTGAATGTGGCCCTCGTCCCCAGTCTCCATGGGGATTGGCTCCCCTAGTGTTTGGAGACGGAGGCTTCGCCTTCTGGCGCCCCCTGAGCCTCTCCCCGGTCTAGGAAGGTCCGTTGGGAGAGCACCTTGTCGTCTCCCTTGGCCTTGTGAGAGTAAGCGGCCAGCGGTGCCTCGCTGGCCATCTCCTTTGAGTCGAACGAGCCTCTTGATGAGGATCGCTGGGAGCTGTCATGGGCTGGACTGCAATAGCATAATTAATCATGTCAATACAACAAAGAGGGGAGGTTAGATTTATGGGCATGTACGAGTCTTAGCACTTACAATGCGGCCCGAGGCTTGGTGCGGGGGCGTCGCTCCGGACTGCTGTCGGCGTCCCATGCGAAACTGCCCGCGCGCGGGCCTTTACCCTTCTTGGGTGCCTCTGCCTCTAGGATTGTAGAGACCGCCCTCTTCTTCCTCCCTCCATCAGAGGGGGAGTCGCTCTTCTCCTCCTCATCATCGTCGTCTTCGGCGACAGAGGAACGGGTCTTGTCTTCGGACGTCACGTCTGAAGTGCCCTTGCGGTGGGGACCACTTCGGACCCCCTTGGCCTTCCCCGTGGCCTTCTTCGTCGGCGCCGTATAAGGCACCGACACCAGCATCTTTGCTAAATGTGGGATGACTTGTTCTTCAGGCAGCGGAGCCAGACACCGGATCTGCTTCGCCCTCTCCATCCAATCCTGAAGAAGCAATGGTAATAATAGCTCAGATATCATCCTCGAAACAAGCATGTAGGGGATGCATTAATAACCACATACCTCGTTGGCGAGGTGATTGATGTCATGCCCACGATTCGATTCCGTGGCCGGCGGTGTCTCATTTCTCTTGAAGAGCAACTTCCAGGCATCTTTGTGAGAAGTTTCGAAGAGCCTCTTCAGGGTATGGTGCTTCTTCGGATGAAACTCCCACAGAGGGCGGCTTCGGCTTTGGCACGGGAGAATCCAGCAAACTAGCATCACCTGGATTATATCGAAAAGCTTGATATCCTTGTCCACCATACTTTGAACGCGCGTCTGCAGCGCTATCAGCTCATCTAAAGATGACCAATTCGGGCTCTTCTCAACCTAGGAGGTGAGCCGCATTGGAGCGTTGGGGTTGAATTCGGCAGTGGCAGCCCAGTCTGCATCGCGGGGTTCTATGATCTAGAACCATTGTTTCTGCCATTCCTTGACAGTCTCCACGAAAGTGCCTTTCGGCCAGGAAACATTAGTCAGCTTGCTCACCATGGCACCTCTGCACTCCGCGTGCTGGCCATCCACCACCTTCGGCTTCACATTGAAGACCTTGAGCCACATCCCGAAGTGGGGTTGGATGTAGAGGAAGGCCTCACACACGACGATGAACGCCGAAATGTCGAGGAAGGAGTTTGGGGATAGATCATGGAAGTCTATCCCGTAATAGTACATCAGCCCGCGGACGAAAGGGTGGAGTGGAAACCCTAGCCCGCAGAGGAAGTGAGGGATGAATACCACCCTCTCATTGGGCTTCGGTGTGGGGACGACTTGCCCCTGGGCTGGAAGATGGTGGGCGATTCCCTTCGCCAGGTACCCGGCCGCCCGAAGCTCAGTAATATCCTCCTCCTTGATGGAGGAGACCATCCACTTGCCTTGACTTCTGGATCCGGACATGGTTGAGTACTTGCTCGAGTGGGAAAAAGATGAGAACTTGGGCGCTGGAGCTCGAGAGTGGAAGGGCAGAGGAAGAGAGAAGGCGTGGGAGAAGGAAGGGGATTCTTATCTCTTTATAAGGCAGTGAATATTGAATGCCTCCCCGCTCGCCTTAAACCTCACCTATTCCCAAGGGCTGTGTAAACGACACGATTGGATTACTCACGCCCGTATTGATGAGAATCCCGCGATATGGGGACACGATCTCTGCTTTGACAAGACGTGCCAATGGAAATCGCATCTCGAAACACGGGATGGCAGACAAAACGGTTTGATATAGTGACCGGACAGACGTGATGTCATGTTGTAAGAAAAAGTTGTCAGTAGATTGGACTCGTGGAATATTATATTCTCTCTACGGTTGTGTGTGGTGTGTGTTACAGGTCCGGACATGTTCAATACATCCGAAGACTATCTTGGAGTTCGGAAGGAGGAACCTGCCTTGCAATGCCGAAGACAGATCTACGCACCGGATACGTTGTCATTGAAGCCAGGTTCAGGGGCTACTGAGGGAGTCGTGGACTAAGGGGTCCTCGGGCGTCTGGCCTGTTAGCCATGGGCAGGACTGATGGGTTCTGAAGAACACGAAGACTGAAGACTGCACCCGTGTCCGGATGGGACTCTCCTTGGCGTGGAAGGCAAGCTTGGCGACCGAATATGTAGATTCCTTTCTTTGTAACCGACCTTGTGTAACCCTAGATCCTCCTGGTGTTATATAAACCAGAGGACTTAGTCCAGAGGGAGGGGGATGATCATAGCTATACAAGCTAGTCCTCTAGGGTTTAGCCATTACGATCTTGAGGTAGATCAACTCTTGTAATACTCGTATTCATCAATATCAGTCAAGCATGACGTAGGGTATTACCTCCGTAGAGAGGGCCCGAACCTGGGTAAACATCGTGTCCCCTGTCTCCTATTACCATCGACCTTAGACGCACAGTTCAGGACCCCCTACCCGAGATCCATCGGTTTTGACACCGACAATGGCCACCGGTGATGATTCCCCCCTTCGGCAGGGTGCCGGAACAGGGCGTCCACAAGTCAACCACAAGGTCGGAGGGCGCGCCCTAGGGGGTGGGAGCTCCCTCCACCCTTGTGGATGACTCGAGACTCTTCTAGACCAACTCCGGTACTCCGTGGGCTTCTTTTGGTCCAAAAACAATTGTGGAGAAGTTTTAGCTCAATTGGACCCCATTTGACATTCCTTTTCTATAAAACTCGAAAACAAGGGAAAAACTAAAAGTGGCACTGGACTCTAGGTTAATAGGTTAGTCCCATAAATCATATAAAATAGCATATAAATGCATATAAAACATCCAAGATAGATAATATAATAGCATGGAACAATAAAAAAAATTATAGATACGTTGGAGACGTATCATAGGGTTTGAATATGTTCGTGGTTTGCTTATTGTCTGTGTTGCGTGAGTGACTGAAACACAAACACGGATAAGTGGGTCATGGCGTATGGGAATAAAGGGGACTTGATATGTTAATGCTATGGTTGGGTTTTACCTGAATGATATTTAGTAGTTGTGTATGCTTTCTAGAGTTCCAATCATAAGTGCATATGATACAAGAATAGAAAGTATGTTTGCTTATGCCTCCCCCTCATATGAAATTGCAATAATGATTACCGATCTTGTCAACAATTGCCTAGGATAATTCCGCACACCGACCCATCATTATTCCACACTCGCTATTTATAATATATAGCAATATATTATAACTTTATGTTAAAAACACCTACTTTTATATTTTAGTTCTTCGATGTCATGCAAAGTTATCCTCTTCATACCTACAACGTAGTTTTATTTCTCGTCTCTTGTTGGAAGCAAACGTTCGGTGTATGTAGAGTCGTATCAGTGGCAGATAGGACTTGAGAGAATATTGATCTTACCTTTAGCTCCTTGTGGGTTCGACACTCCATGCTTATCACTTCCACCTTTGGAAATTGCTACGATGATTCCTTGCACTTGAGGATTATCAAGCTCTTTTCTGGCGCCGTTGTGGGGGAGCAATAGCGTGGGGTTGGTATTCTCGTGTATGCTTGTTTGGTTTATTCACTATGTAGATTTTGTTTTCCCTTTTGTTTTTGTTTAGTTGTGGGTGAAACAAAAAAATTACAAATTGAAAAATACAAAAAAAATTACTTGCCCCTTATGCTTAAAAAGTTTTTCAAAAAGAGAAGTGATTGGAAGGTTATGCATTGGAGAAGTGAGGGTCGACCTTGAACACTTGTGTTCATGCTCATGGAAACAATGTAGAATTTTTCATGGAAGTTTCTCAAAAATAAGTATCCCCTTGTATATACCCATTGTATTATAAAAATAATGCGTCTTGGTTTGGCTTTAGGATGCTTAAATTGCTTGTTTGTTGTGTGTAGCAGAAAAACAAAAACTCTTTCTGTAGTGTTTTATTTTCCATTTTTTACTGGAGCATGATAAAATCTTGGAATTTTTACACAGTATTTCTATGCAAATTGTTTAGATTGTCCTAATGTTTTAGAATTTTTGAAGCTACAAAAGTATACGAAAGTTCCAGATTACTACAGACTATCCTGTTCTTGACAGATTCTGTTTTCTATGTGTTGTTCACTTATTTTGATGAATCTATGGGTAGTAACGGGGGGTATGAACCATGGCGAAGTTGGAATATAATAGATATAATGATAATATGAAATTGGAATGAGTTTGCAATAGTACCTAAAGTTAGCGATTTGCTTTATTGTACTAACGAATCTCACAAAGTTTTTGTTAAGTTTTGTGTGGATGAAGTGTTCGAAGAACGAGGAGTTACCGATATGAGAAGAATAAGGAGAGGCAAGAGTTCAAGCTTGGGGATGCTCAAGGCACCCCAAGTAAATATTTCAAGGATACTCAAGCATGTAAGCTTGGGGATGCCCCGGTTGGCATCCCATCTTTCTTCTTCAACAATTATCGGTATACCTCGATTTTTGTTTTGTTCACATGATATGCGTATTTTGTGTTAATTTATATTTTCTTTTCCTTTATGCTCCATGCTAGTGCGAGGTAGCCCTTCATTGATTTGTAGAATGCTCTTTGTGCTTCACTTAAATCTTTTGAGTATGCCTTTACAGAATGCTCTCTATGCTTCACTTAAATCTTTTGAGTATGTCTTTGTAGAATGCTCTCTATGCTTCACTTAAATCTTTTGAGTATGGCTTTATAGAATGCTTCGTGTGCTTCACTTATATATTTTGAGCTTGGATATTGATAAACATATATTATTTGTAGAATGCTCTATGAACTTCACTTATATCTTTTAGAGTATGAATACAATTATCATTGAAAAGTGCGTTGGAAGAGTGTCAACTCTAGGTAATGAACCCACTATTTTGGAGGGTGTTGAATCTTATAATATTTATGAAAGTGGATTTGGAGAGAGCATGACTTTATTTAATAACGATTCCACTATTTCGGAAGAGGTTCAAATTGATTATGAGAACAATGTTGCTATCTATGATGATTATTGTGATGACATGTATGCTAGAAAGAATAATGATACCCATGAAACTTGTCATCTTGATTTTAGTTTTCAATTGGATTATGCCTCGCATGATAGTTATTTGGTTGAGTTTGCTCCCACTACTATTTATGAGAATAAATTTGCTTATGTGGAGAGTAGTAAAATTTATATGCTTATGGATCATGAAAATAATGCTTTGTGTGATAGCTATATTGTTGAATTCATTCATGATGCTACTGAAAATTATTATGAGGGAGGAATATATGCTTGTAGAAGTTGCAATAATATCAAGTTTCCTCTCTATGTGTTGAAAATCTTGAAGTTATGCTTGTTTTGCCTTCCTATGCTAGTTGATTCTTGTTCCCATAAGTTGTTTGCTCACAAAATCCCTATGCATAGGAAGTGTGTTAGACTTAAATGTGCTAGTCATATTCTTCATGATGCTTCTATTATGTTTCAATTCTTATCTTTTATGTGAGCATCATTGAAATCATCGTGCCTAGTAGAAAAGGCATTAACGAAAAGCGCTTTTTGGGAGACAACCCAATATTTATCCTTACTTTTTGTGTGTTTTCACATGATTAAGCTACTGTAGTAATCATGTTTTATAGCTTTTGTTGCAATAAAGTGCCAAGTAAGACCTTTGGGATGGCTTACGTTGAAGTTGATTTGATCTTGCTGAAAAACAGAATCTTTCGCGCTCGGGAAAACCATTCTCATTTTTAACAGAACCTTAATAAAATACTCTTTCTTTCTTCAGAAGATTAATAAACAAATTTCCTAGGTTGGCCTAATTTTTCAGAATTTTTGGAGTAGCAGAAGTATGGTTTTTGTTCAAATCATTACAGACTGTTCTGTTTTTGGCAGATTTCGTTTTCAATGAATATTTCGCTTGTTTTCTAGTTTCTATGGCTTATATTGCTCAATATAAATTGTAGAAATGATATGGTACAGTAGGCATTGTGTGAGAACAATTATGAATCTTGTCTTTGACAGTACGACAGTGAATGATTTACTCTTTATCATACCAACCCATCTCACGAAGTTCCGTTATGTTTTGTGTGATTGAAGTTTTCAAGTTTTGGGTGAGATATCGATACGAGGAGAATAAGGAGTGGTAAGACCCTAAGCTTGGGGATGCCCAAGGAACCCCAAGGTAATATTCAAGGAAGACTCAAGCGCCTAAGCTTCGGGATGCCTTGGAAGGCATCCCCTCTTTCGTCTTCAAAACCATCGATATACCTTACTCGGAGCTATATTTTTATTCATCACATGATATGTGTTTTGCCTTTGAGAGTATTTTAATTTTACTTGTTGTTTGAATAAAATCATTGGATCTAAAATCTTGAATGAGAGGGAGAGAGAGAGAGTTCTCCCATGTCTAGTTAATTACTTGGACTACTCATTGTTCTTCACTCATATCTTTTTGGAGCAATTTGTCATTTACTCACGTGCTTAACTTATATCCTATGAGTAAAAGGTTGAATGCATTGGATATCATAAATCTGAATTTATATATGTTTCATATGCTTATACCCTTGGGAGTAATGACTTCACACATAATAAGTATAGGTGGTAAATTTACTGAAAGTTAGCAAACGTAGTATTGGCCACTTGAACAATTCATGAAAGAATATTGAAGGAAGAGAGATTTCACATATAAATATACTATCTTGGACATATTTTGTAATTGTGAGCACTCATTAAAATATGACATGCTAAAAAGTTGATGTTGGACAAGGAAGACAACATAATGGGTTATGTTTTCTTATATCCGAATAGAAGTTATATTGTCATGGATCCTCCAACATGTTGAGCTTGCCTTTCCCTCTCATGCTAGCCAAATTCTTTGCACCAAGCAGAGATACTACTTGTGCTTTGAAAACATCCCTTAAACCAGTTTTGCCATGAGAGTCCACCATACCTACCTATGGATTGAGTAAGATCCTTCAAGTAAGTTCTCATCGGTGCAAGCAATAAAAATTGCTCTCTAAATATGTATGATCTATTAGTGTGAAGAAAATAAGCTTTATACGAACTTGTGATATGGAAGAAATAAAAGCGACGGACTGCATAATAAAGGTCTTTATCACAAGTGGCAATATAAAGTGACGTTCTTTTGTATTAAGATTATGTGCATCTAACCATAAAAGCGCATGACAACCTCTACTTCCCTCTGCGAAGGGCCTATCTTTTACTTTTATCTTCTACCCCTATACAAGAGTCATGGTGATCATCACCTTTCCTTTTTACACTTTTTCCTTTGTCAAGCACTATGTGTTCGAGAAATCCGAATATATTATGATAACACCCCTTAAGACCATTATTCTGCTAACAGTGTGCTTATTCTGCTAACACCAATACCCCCGTCGCACCTACCAGACCCGAACATACGGGAAAAAAGAAAAAAGTCAACCAACCCCACGAAACCACCCCACTTCCCATGCCCAAACCTCTCCCTCCCACCTTCTTCCTCCCCGCACTTTACTCCCACCTCCCCTCCACCTTCCACTGTCGACGCCGGCCCAGCGCCCGGCCAACTCCCTCCGTCGCGGTGGCCGACGAGCTGCCCATCTTCCGCAACCTTGCCGGCGCCCCGACCTCCCTCCCCGCACCTTGCCCCCGCGCGCACCCCCACCGCGCCACATCTCCCCGCCACCGGACCCCTTCGGTCGACGGTGGCGCCCATCCCACGCAGCTCAGCACCAAATCCGACGCGTTGCCATCCTCTCGCGCAACCCCAACCTGCCCACACGCTGCCCCACCCTGTTCCAGCTGCGCACCGCCCGACCTCGACCCGGCCGCGCGCCGCCCCACCCCGCCTAGGCTGCGTGCCCCACCCCCGATGCACCACCTCCGGCGCGCCTCCCTGGCGTCGGATCCAGAGGATCCCACAACGCATTGCTCTTCCATCGCGTCAAGATCGGTCCCGCCGGCCATCGCTACACCGGGACGGGATCCCCATCCTCCCCGCTCTCTTCTCCATTGACGTGAGCAGGTGAGCGCCCCTTTGCCTCCACCATCCATCCTCATCTGCCGACGAGTACAGCTGGTAGCCGCTGCTACCTCTTTTAGCACCGCGTTGGTTTTCCCCGAAGAGGAAGGGATGATGCAGCAAAGTAGCGTAAGTATTTCCCTCAGTTTTTGAGAACCAAGGTATCAATCCAGTTGGAGGCTACGCGCGAGTCCCTCGCACCTGCACAAAACAAATAAATCCTCGCAACCAACGCAAATAGGGGTTGTCAATCCCTATAGGGCCACTTACGAGAGTGAGATCTAATAGATATGATAAGATAATATTTTTGGTATTTTTATGATAAAGATGCAAAGTAAAATAAAGGCAAAGTAAATGGCAAAGTAAATAACTAAGTAGTAGGAGACTGATATGATAAAGATAGACCTGAGGGCCATAGGTTTCACTAGTGGCTTCTCTCGAGAGCATGAGTATTCTACGGTGGGTGAACAAATTACTGTTGAGCAATTGACATAATTGAGCATAGTTATGGGAATATCTAGGTATGATCATGTATATAGGCATCACGTCCGAGACAAGTAGACCGACTCCTGCCTGCATCTACTACTATTACTCCACTCATCGACCGCTATCCAGCATGCCTCTAGAGTATTAAGTTAAAAACAGAGTAACACCTTAAGCAAGATGACATGATGTAGAGGGATAGACTCATGCAATATGAAGAAACCCCATCTTGTTATCCTCAATGGCAACAATACAATACGTGCCTTGCTGCCCTTACTGTCACCGAGAAAGGACACCGCAAGATTGAACCCAAAGCTAAGCACATCTCCCATTGCAAGAAAGATC
This sequence comes from Triticum aestivum, assembly GCF_018294505.1. Taxonomy (NCBI): domain Eukaryota; kingdom Viridiplantae; phylum Streptophyta; class Magnoliopsida; order Poales; family Poaceae; genus Triticum; species Triticum aestivum. The sequence goes on from NC_057806.1 coordinate 141,969,306, forward strand.
AATCTAGTAGGCCAAACCAAACTGATACTTCAAAGAGACTTGCAAAGATAACCAATCATACATAAAAGAATTCAAAGGAGATTCAAATATTATTCATAGATAGAATTGATCATAAACCCTCAATTCATCGGTCTCAACAAACACACAGCAAAAAGAAGATTACATCGAATAGATCTCAACAAGAGAGGGGAGAACATTGTATTGAGATCCAAAAAGAGAGAAGAAGCCATCTAGCTACTAACTATGGACCCGTAGGTCTGAGGTAAACTACTCACACTTCATCGGAGGGGCTATGGTGTTGATGTAGAAGCCCTCCATGATCGATGCCCCCTCCGACAGAGCTCCGGAACAGGCCCCAAGATGGGATCTCGTGGATACAGAAAGTTGCGGCGGTGGAATTAGGGTTTTTGCTCCATATCTGATCGTTTGGGGGTACGTGGGTATATATAGGATGAAGAAGTACGTCGATGGAGCAACAAGGGGCCCACAAGGGTGGGGGCGCGCCTGGTAGGGTAGGGCGCGCCCCCTACATCGTGGCCTCCTGTTACGTGCCTTGACGTAGGGTCCAAGTCTCCTGAGTTGTATTCGATGAGAAAATCACGTTCCCGAAGGTTTCATTCCGTTTGGACTCCGTTTGATATTCCTTTTCTTTGAAACCCTAAAACAGGCAAAAAAATAGCAATTCTGGGCTGGGCCTCTGGTTAATAGGTTAGTACCAAAAATAATATAAAAGTGGATAATAAAGCCCAATAATGTCCAAAACAGTAGATAATATAGCATGGAGCAATCAAAAATTATAGATACGTTGGAGACGTATCAAGCATCCCCAAGCTTAATTCCTGCTCGTCCTCGAGTAGGTAAATAATAAAAACAAAATTATTGATGCGGAGTGCTACTTGGCATAATTTTAATGTAATTCTTCTTAATTGTGGTATGAATATTCAGATCCGAAAGATTCAAGACAAAAGTTCATATTGACATAAAAATGATAATACTTCAAGCATACTAACTAAGCAATTATGTCTTCTCAAAATAACATGGCCAAAGAAAGTTCATCCCTACAAAATCATATGGTTTAGTCATGTTTCATTTTCGTGACACAAGAATGCTATCATCATGCACAACCCCGATGACAAGCCAAGCAATTGTTTCATACTTTAGTAATCTCAAACCTATAAACTTTCACGCAATATATAAGCGCGAGCCATGGACATAACACTATAGGTGGAATAGAATATAATGAGGGGGGTTATGTGGAGAAGACAAAAAAGGAGGAAGTCTCACATCAACGAGGCTAATCAATGAGCTATGGAGATGCCCACCGATTGATGTTAATGCAAGGAGTAGGGATTGCCATGCAACGGATGCACTAGAGCTATAAATGTATGAAAGATCAACAAAAGAAACTAGTGGGTGTGCATCCAACTTGCTTGCTCACGAATACCTAGGGCACTTGAGGAGGCCCATTGTTGGAATATACAAGCCAAGTTCTATAATGAAAAGTTCCCACTAGTATATGAAAGTGATAACATGAGATACATTCTACTATGAAGATTATGGTGCTACTTTGAAGCACAAGTGTGGCAAAGGATAGTAACATTGTCCCTTCTCTCTTTTTCTCTCATTTTTTTCCTTTTTTGGGCATTTGCTCTTTTTTATGGCCTTTCTCTTTTTTTTGGGCCTTCTCTTTTTATGGCCTTTTTTTATATTCCTCACTTGGGACAATGCTCTAGAAAATGATGATCATAACACTTCTATTTATTTACAACTCAATCATTACAACTCGATACTAGAACAAAGATGACTCTATATGAATGCCTCCGGCGGTGTACCGAGATATGCAATGGACCAAGAGTGACATGTATGAAAGAATTATGAACGGTGGCTTTGCCACAAATACTATGTCAACTACATGACCATGCTAAGCAATATGACAATGATGAATGTGTCATGATGAACGGAATGATGGAAAGTTGCATGGCAATATATCTTGGAATGGCTATGGAAATGCCATAATAGGTAGGTATGGTGGCTGTTTTGGGGAAGATATAAGGAGGTTTATGTGTGAAAGAGCGTATCATATCACGGTGTTTGTATGCACCGGCGAAGTTTGCGCCAACTCTCAATGTGATAAAGGGCAATGCATGGTACCGAAGAGGCTAGCAAGGATGGAAGGGTGAGAGTGCGTATAATCCATGGACTCAATATTAGTCATAAAGAACTCACATACTTATTGCAAAAATCTACAAGTCATCAAAAACCTCGGTACTACGCGCATGCTCCTAGGGGATAGATTGGTAGGAAAAGACCATCGCTCGTCCCCGACCGCCACTCATAAGGAAGACAATCAAATAACACCTCATGTTTCAAATTTGTTGCATAACGTTTACCATACGTGCATGCTACGGGACTTGCAAACCTCAACACAAGTATTTCTCAATTTCACAACTACTTAACTAGCACGACTTTGATATTACCTCCATGTCTCAAAACAATCATCAAGCATCAAACTTCTCTTAGTATTCAACACAGTCATAAGAAAGTTTTATTATTAATCTTGCATACCAAGCATATTAGGATTTTAAGCAAATTACCATGCTATTAAGACTCTCAAAATAATCTATGTGAATCATGAGAGATCAATAGTTTCTATAAAACAAATCCATCACCGTGCTCTAAAAGATATAAGTGAAGCACTAGAGCAAAATTATATAACTCAAAAGATATAAGCGAAGCACATAGAGTATTCTAACAAATTCCAAATCATGTATTGATCTCTCAAAAGGTGTGTACAGCAAGGATGATTGCGGTAAAATAACAAGAAAAGACTCAAATAATACAAGACGTTCCAAGCAAAACACATATCATGTGGCGAATAAAAATATAGCTCCAAGTAAAGTTACCGATAGAAGTAGACGAAAGAGGGGATGCATTCCGGGGCATCCCCAAGCTTTGGATTTTAGGTGTCCTTAGATTATCTTGGGGGTTCCATGGGCATACCCAAGCTTAGGCTCTTGCCACTCCTTGTTCCATAATCCATCATATCTTTACCCAAAACTTGAAAACTTCACAACACAAAACTTAAAGTAGAAAAACTCGTGAGCTCCTTTAGCGAAAGAAAACAAAAGACCACTTCAAGGTACTGTAATGAACTCATTCTTTATTTATATGGGTGTTATACCTACTGTATTTCAACTTCTCTATGGTTTATAAACTAATTTACTAGCCATAGATTCATCAAAATAAGCAAACAACACACGAAAAACAGAATCTGACAAAAACAGAACAGTATGTAGTAATCTGTAGCTAGCGCAATATCTGGAACCCCAAAAATTCTAAAATAAATTTCAGGACGTGAGAAATTTATCTATTAATCATATGCAAAAAGAATTAACTAAATAGCACTTTCCGAATAAAAACGACAGCAGTTCTCGTGAGCGCTAAAGTTTCTGTTTTTTACAGCATGTTCAACAAGACTTTCCCCAAGTCTTCCCAACGGTTCTACTTGGCACAAACACTAATTAAACACAAAAAACACAACCCAAACAGAGGCTAGATAATTTATTTATTAATAAACAGGAGAAAAAAAATCAAGGAATAAAAATAAAATTGGGTTGCCTCCCAACAAGCGCTATCGTTTAACGCCCCTAGCTAGGCATAACAAGCAAGAATAGATCTAGGTATTGCCATCTTTGGTAGGCAATCCATAAGTGGCTCTCATAATAGATTCATAAGGTAATTTAATTTTCTTTCTAGTAAAGTTTTCCTTGCCTTTCCTTAATGGAAATTGGAATCTAATATTTCCTTCCTTCATATCAATAATTGCACCAATCGTTCTAAGGAAAGGTCTACCAAGAATAATAGCACATGAAGGATTGCAATCTATGTCAAGAACAATAAAATCTACGGGCACATAATTCCTATTTGCAACAATAAAAACATCATTAATTCTTCCCATAGGTTTCTTAATAGTGGAATCTGCAAGGTGCAAGTTTAGAGAGCAATCATCAAAATCACGGAAACCTAACAAATCACACAAAGTCTTTGGAATCGTGGAAACACTAGCACCCAAATCACATAAAGCATAGCATTCATGATCTTTAATTTTAATTTTAACAGTTGGTTCCCACTCATCGTAAAGTTTTCTAGGGATAGAAACTTCCAATTCAAGTTTTTCTTCATAAGATTGCATCAAGGTATCAACGATATGTTTAGTAAACGCTTTATTTTGACTATAAGCGTGAGGAGAATTTAGCACAAATTGCAACAAGGAAATACAATCAATCAAAGAGCAATTTTCATAGTTAAATTCCTTGAAATCCATAATAGTGGGTTTAGCAACATCTAGGGTTTTAATTTCTTTAATCTCACTTTTATCAAATTCAGCATCAAGATCAAAAGATTCAGAATCCTTGGAATGCCTTCTAGGTAAAGGTGGATCATATTCAGTCCCATCATTATCAAGATTCATATTGCAAAACAAAGATTTAATAGGGGACACATCAATAACTTTTAGATCTTCATCATTATTTTCATAGCAACTCGGTTTAGCGGCCATCTTATTAACTTGGGTAGCATGTTTATCCGAAATTTCAGCAGTTAATTTCTCAAGATGAGCGAGTTGGGATCTTAAACCATCGAATTCTTTAGACATATCATCGAGCTCTTTATTCATAAAACTCAGAAAACTTTTCTGTTCTTTAAATTCGTTTCTGATGAAACTATTATGTTCAAATTGCAAAAGCATGAAACTCCTAACATTATTTTTGATTTCTTCTAAACTTTTAAAGTGAAGGTCACCAAATTTAGGTAGAGCCATCGTGACAAGCAAACTACACACACAAGCAAACAAAAAGCAAGCGGGCAAAAAGAGGCGAATAGAGGGAGGATAGAGAGAGAGAGAGGGGCAAATAAAACGGCAAGGGTGAAGTGGGGGAGAGGAAAACGAGAGTCAAGTGGCAATAATGTAATGCGGGAGATAACAGTATGTGATGGGTACTTGGTATGTTTGACTTTTGCGTAGACCTCCCCGGCAACAGCGCCAGAAATCCTTCTTGCTACCTCTTTTAGCACTGCGTTGGTTTTCCCCGAAGAGGAAGGGATGATGTAGCAAAGTAGCGTAAGTATTCCCCTTAGTTTTTGAGAAACAAGGTATCAATCCAGTAGGAGGCTATGCACGAGTCCCTCGCACCTGCACAAAACAAATAAATCCTCGCAACCAATGCAAATAGGGGTTGTCAATCCCTATAGGGCCACTTACAAGAGTGAGATCTGATAGATATGATAAGATAATATTTTTGGTATTTTTATGATAAAGATGCAAAGTACAATAAAGGCAAAGTAAATGGCAAAGTAAATAACTAAGTAGTAGGAGATTGATATAATAAAGATAGACCCGGGGGCCATAGGTTTCACTAGTGGCTTCTCTCGAGAGCATAAGTATTCTACGGTGGGTGAACAAATTACTGTTGAGTAATTGACAGAATTGAGCATAGTTATGAGAATATCTAGGTATGATCATGTATATAGGCATCACGTCCGAGACAAGTAGACCGACTCCTGCCTGCATCTACTACTATTACTCCACTCATCGACCGCTATCCATCATGCATCTAGAGTATTAAGTTAAAAACAGAGTAACGCCTTAAGCAAGATGACATGATGTAGAGGGATAGACTCATGCAATATGAAGAAAACCCCATCATGTTGTCCTTGATGGCAACAATACAATACGTGCCTTGCTGCCATTACTGTCACCGGGAAAGGACAATGCAAGATTGAACCCAAAGCTAAGCACTTCTCCCATTGCAAGAAAGATCAATCTAGTAGGTCAAACCAAACTGGTAATTCAAAGAGACTTGCAAAGATAACCAATCATACATAAAAGAATTCAGAGAAGATTCAAATATTATTCATAGATAGACTTGATCATAAACCCACAATTCATTGGTCTCAACAAACACACCGCAAAAAGAAGATTACATCAAATAGATCTCCACAAGAGAGGGGGAGAACATTGTATTGAGATCCAAAAAGAGAGAAGAAGCCATCTAGCTACTAACTATGGACCCGTAGGTCTGAGGTAAACTACTCACACTTCGTCGTAGGGGCTATGGTGTTGATGTAGAAGCCCTGCATGATCGATGCCCCCTCCGGCGGAGCTCCAGAACGGGCCCCAAGATAGGATCTCGTGGATACAGAAAGTTGCGGCGATGGAATTAGGTTTTTTTGCTCTGTATCTGATCGTTTGGGGGTACTTGGGTATATATAGGAGGAAGGAGTACGTCGGTGGAGCAACAGGGGGCCCACGAGGGTGGGGGCGCGCCTGGTAGGGTAGGGCGCGCCCCCTACCTCGTGGCCTCCTATTACATGCCTTGACGTAGGGTCCAAGTCTCCTGAGCTGTATTCGATGAGAAAATCACATTCCCGAAGGTTTCATTCCGTTTGGACTCCGTTTGATATTCCTTTTCTTTGAAACCCTAAAACAGACAAAAAACAACAATTCTGGGCTGGGCCTCCGTTAATAGGTTAGTCCCAAAAATAATATAAAAGTGGATAATAAACCCCAATAATGTCCAAAATAGTAGATAATATAGCATGGAGCAATAAAAAATTATAGATAAGTTGGAGACGTATCAGCCGCTCACCGTCGGGGAAGGAAGCTGACGGAGGGTGAGCTCACTCTACGGCAGAAGAAAAATTGCCCACCCTCTGCTCCTCGCTGCTCTCCTCTGCATGGCTCAAGGGTAGGCAGGAGCTCCGATCCATCTCAGGCACCGACGAGATTTTGCATTCACCTTCAATTTACTGTTTTGTGTTTTTCTGAAGATAAAAATTCAAAGTGCAAATGTAGTCCCCTGATGTTTGCTCTTGAGGTTCAATTTATTTATTTCTGCAGGAAGATGGTGCAGTTTGGTTGGATGTTATTTTGCATTATTTTTGCATTTCCTTCGTCATGCAGTTTGGACAGCGAGCCTTCCTCCGTGGCACATGCGTGTGCGCAATCCGCGGCATGTGTGTGTGTGTGTGTGTGGTGCAGCCTGTCTAATCATGCAGTCCGCGTCCATGGCCGTGCAACTCAAACAAGCCCGCAATGAAGTTCCGTGCTTGTGTTTGAGTTGTTCGATTAACACAAGTGCACTACAACTCCTGGATGGTGGACTGCGGAACGTGCGGTGCGGTTGATGGACTGTTGAAGTTTGCCTAGGTCATCGCTGCAGTACGGCTAGGTGTCGAAAGCTGTTTTTTTGTTAATTTTTCAGGTTTTCAGAGACTGCAGTTCATTATTAAAAATGTTTTCAAAAGGTCCATGCAGAGCACTATATTTTACTAAATGACTTTAAAAGGTATTTGCAGCTCACTTCAGTTTCCATAGCAGCTCACTTTGGTTTCACTTGCTTACGGCGCAGTGCAGTTCGTTGCAGCTCAATCCAATGGTAAATTTTAGAGTACACACGGCGGTGGATAAAAAAAGAAGCAAAAACAGTGTGGTTCACTCACATTGTCCTAGCGGTTCACTTGCCTCGTCCTCGTAGCGCGGAAGAATTTCAAAAATTAAAAAGAAAACAAAAAATGTGTGTGGTTCATTTTGAAGTGCGTTTGGTCCTTGGATGTGGTTCATTTTTGGGAGTGATGATGTTCACTTCGATATATGATGTGGTTCACTTGCTCTAGTCTCTGCGGTCCACTCTCGTTCATAAAAAAGTAAAAAAAAAACAAAACCTTGTCCGACAAAAGAAATTATGCAGCTCGCTTGTCCATCCGATGCAGTGCGGTTTTCATTCTGAAGCAGTGCGGTCGACCTATGATGTTGTTCATCCTGTAAGTGCAAAAAATTGTTACGAAAGCGAAAAAAAGTAATGTGGTTCACTTCTTGATAGTGTTGTGGTTCATTTACACCCGATGTGAAGTGCACTCTACTTTCTCGTCCTTAAAAAAATTACGTTTGAATAAAGTAAACCATGAAGTTCTCTAACACGTCTGATGCAGTGTGGTCTTTCGTCTGATGCAGTGCGGTTTTCAATGGATGAAGTACCCACGTCGATTTGGGTGTCGCGAAAAACAGAGTGTCCGCATTTCGGTAAATTTAAAACTGCTCTTAAACCGTAAGGAATTAGAGAGAGACTTCTACATGAAAAATACATGTCGATATCTTTCCAACGGTATATTATTTGAATCATTTCGACAACCGGTTTGTAAAAAAATTCGCGAAAAACGGCCGCTGCCACTCGTCGTCCGCCACACGATTTTCGAAATTAACTTAAAACTGTAGGGAATCTCAAAACCATTTCTACATATGAAAGTTGCGCCTTGTCCATAGCTTTCCAATGACATATTACATGCCTAATTTCGGCATATGGTTCAAAAACTAGAGCGAAAACAATATCGAAAATTGAAAAAAATTCAAAAAAACATAATTCCACGATTTAGTAAATTTGAAACTGCTCTTAAACCATAACAAATTAGAGAAAATAATAGATATCAAAAAGATGCGCCTCGACAATATATTTCCAACGGCGTATCATTTGCTTTATTCCGATGAGCGGTTTAGAAAAAATGACAAAAATACGCTCGCTGCCACTCGTCATCTGCCGCACCATTTTTGAATCTGCTCTTAAACCGCGAGGAATCTCGAAAAGTGTTCAACATGGCGAAGTTGCGCCTAATCAATAGCTTTCCAACGGTATATTATACGCCTCGTTTCAAATGATTAAAAAATTAGAGTGAAAACAGTACCGGAAAAACACTGCGTGTTGTTTTTCCGACACGAAGTTCACTTGCGTGAGTACTGCAGCACACTTAGTTCAAACAATGACGTGCACTTGCATTGAGCGTGTAGTGCGGAAGTATTATCAGAATAGTTATTCTGCTAATATTAGCAGAATAGACCGGCTGTATATGTATATATATATATATATTCATACATATACATATATATCCACTCGGATGTAGGTTTTCATAAAGTATTATTGTTGACATTACCCTTGAGGTAAAAGGTTGGGAGGCAAACCTATAAGCCCCTATCTTTCTCTGTGTTCGATTAAAACTTTGAACCCATAAATATCACATAAGTGTTAGCAATTGTGAAAGACTAAATGATAGCTGACTATGTGAAATTTGCTAAATCAAAGCTCTTACATAGACCCTTCCTGAAAATAAGATGAATTGCAATTGTTTGATGACTGAAAACATAGCTTGTTAGTTTTCAAAAAAGTTATCACTAGTACAGCGAGGTGCTATACAAACGGTTTTTAACCCCGTTCTGCGATGGCATTTGGAACCGTCACCTAGTGAGTGACGACGATAGGGGGGTCCTTCCCACACGACCCAGAAACCGTCGGGGATATGCCTCCTAGCACACACGCTCGGCAAAATGAGTTCGTGTGCGACCGGCGAGCACTTAAATACAGAAATATGTACAGTAGAGCTAAAAAGTACAATTATACAGGCGAAATTATTTCCGGTCGCAAGTACATCCCACACAGTCAATCCCCGCTAAACGTTTTCGTTCGTGTGTACATCCCACACAGTCGCTCCAAGGAAAACGTTTCCGTTCACAGGTACATCACACACAATTTTCCCCATTAAATCATTTGTGATAGCTGATAACCCACAAGTATAGGGGATTGCAACAGTTTTCGAGGGTAGAATGTTCAACCCAAATTTATTGATTTGACACAAGGGGAGCCAAAGAATATTCTCAAGTATTAGCGGTTGAGTTGTCAATTCAACCACACCTGAAATACTTAATATCTACAACAAAGTATTTAGTAGCAAAGTAATATGGAAGTAACAGTAATGGTGGAAAAAGTAACAATAGTAGTTTTTATAGCAATCGTAACAGTGGCAACGAAAAAGTAACTAAGCAAAGATCAATATGTGAAAAGCTCATAGGCAATGGATAATTATGTCGGATGCGATTCCTCATGCAACAGTTACAACATAGGGTGACACAGAACTAGCTCCAGTTCATTAATGTAATGTAGGCATGTATTCCGAATATAGTCATACGTGCTTATGGAAAAGAACTTGCATGTCTTTTGTTCTACCCTCCCGTGGCAGCGGGGTCCTATTGGAAACTAAGGGATATCACTACAAAAAAATACACTTCCGTGATGATACGTGTTTGTCACAGTAGGTCGCTTTTTTGTCATGCATGTACATCCATGACAAATTTATGACAAAATCAAGATAGTCATACCTGTGCTGTCGTAGAAGTGTTCCATGACATTACCAAAATTATCATCACGGAAGTGTCCATTTCCATGACGATAAAATCATGCGTCACAGAAGTGCTTTCGTCAAGGGTGACCGACACGTGGCATCCACCATAACGGAACGCCGTTAAGCTATCGGGTTGGGTTTTGGATCCGATAACCCGTTAACAGCCCCGACCAATGGGGATTTTCCACGTGTAAAATCATCATTGGCTAGAGGAAACACGTGCCGGCTCATCGTTGGGACAGATGTCATCCACTCATTGGACAGGAGGCGCCTATGATAGGTCGACACATGGCACGTCCCAACAGTGGCCCATTCTGGTGAAAAAGGCCGGCCCAGTAAAAATTAGCAGGCCGACCCATATAAGGCCTACTTGTGTCAGGTCCATTTAAGCCCACGACCCATACGAGATGTGCCAATTCGGCCTGTTAAAGATTTGATACCATTGCATCCCATTGTCAGTTCGAGCCCGTTAACAGGCCGCTATATATTTGGGCTCAATATCGGCCCGATGAGATTTCGGCCTGTTAACGGCCCATTTAATGGGTGGGCCAATTTTCAGGATGTACATCTTTCGGCCTTTTAGCGACCCATTTAAATGTTGGGCTAATTTCTGGCTCGGTGTGTCTTTCAGCCTATTGACGACCCATAAATCTGATGGGCCATTTGTAGTCGGACCTGAGTTTCGGCCTTTTAGCAGCCCATTTAAGTGTTGGGCCAATTTCTGGCCCGGTGTCACTTTCATCCTATTGACGGCCCATAAATCAGTTGGGCCAATTGTAGTCGGACCTGAGTTTTGACCAATTCCCGGCCCTGTGTGCCTTTCGGCCTGTTAACGGACCATAAATGAGTTGGGCCATTTGTAGTCGGACCTTAGTTTTGGCCTCTTAACGGCCCATGCCCTTCATGGTCCAATACCAGCCTAGTTTCTCTTTCGGCCTGCTAAAGGCCCACAACACAGTTGGGACGTTTACAATACGACCTGACTTTCGGCCTCTTAGCGGCCCATGCTCTTCATGGTCCAATACAAGCCCACTGTCTCTTTCGGCCTGCTAAAGGCCTACAGTATAGTTGGGCCATATGTAGCCCAAACTTAGTAACGGCCTGTTAACGGCCTGTGAAATAAATTGGGGCCACCTGTTGCCCGCTTCGATGTCGGCTTGTTAACGACCCGGGAGGTAAGAGGGCCGACCATTAACTTTCGCCCTAGTAACGACCCATTAACTTAATGGCCCCACTAAAGTTCGTTCATGTCTTTAGGCCAAATTAGATAATTTGAGCCCATTACGACGAGCAAAGGTACAACATATAGGGAATAATGTTGCACATCCAGAATATATTACAGGAAATTACATCCACTGGGCAATCAAAGATTGATGCCAGTGCAAATAAATGAGCAGAACCTAACCATCTACAACGTCACAATCTACAACCTCAGCACAGATGACGCCCATAAGCATGTGGGCAAGTTCTTGCTGCTTTGCCACACTGTCTCTGAAAACATTGATCTGTTGTTGTGTCGCACGACTCTGCACCTCTGATTCATCCACCATTTCCATCATTGCTTCAACCATTAATTGGTTCACAAACATACATTTATTCCGTCGCATTCGAGACAGAGGATACTGAATAGATTCAGATGGCGATTTTGACAGGCTTGTATTATTGATAGTGGAGAGTGTCTTGACCACTGCATCATAACATAAATTAGGACGGGAACCAAACAGATTAATCATGAGTTATTGCCATATTACCTGGCCTAGATTTACTGGAAAGAAACAATGGGGTTGCCTTGTTGTTTTTAGAGTTTGTCTTCTTATCTTCAGCAGCCTACACAAAATTAACACACTAGCATTGCTATCATTGGCCAAGTGAGATAATAGGAAAGTAACATTGACACAACGAACGTTTGGGTAACTAGCCTACACCAAATTAACACAATATGGCACAACTATCATCAACCAGGTAAGGTAATACGAAAGCAACATTGACACAATGAATGAATGGGCAACCAGAGAAGCACTACAATTCAGTAACGTGCGTGATATGAGATAGCACATTCATGCAGCTCAGTACGCAAAACTACCAGGCAGTTTTCCTTACAAAAATCAACATTGGCGCCTTTAACATTTTGCTACAACTAATTTTAGATTAGATAAAGGTTAGATTCAGTCCGATTAACAAAATACATGCTGATGTAGAAATATAGTGATATACAACAGGTACTTACATCGGCACTGGAACACAGAGAATTCCCGCAAGATATTTTCCTCGAATACGATCCCAATGGAGGAAGTCTTGTATCGTTTAACCTTATTTTCTAAAAGAGAGACGGGTAAGAAACATGTAGAAAATATGATTAGAATGCTATAAAATTTCATGATGCGAGGATACGCACACGCTTCTTAGAATGGAGTTGACATTCTTTTGCTGGACTGGAGCGGACTAGTTCTTTGGCCACTGGAATCTTCTTATTATCACTGGGAGTTCGGTTTCTCTGTGCTGGAGCAGTATCTATGGAAAATGGAGTTGGTTTATTATCTCCTGGCGTTTGGATCTTTTGCAAAGACCTGGTTTATAACCCTTCAGATTCTAACATAGCCATCTTCCCCTTGCATGCCTTATATAGAAGAATGGTTATTCAGTTATAAAATATGCTACAGCAGAGATGGAATAGATACTAAAGAATAGAAAGGCATGACATATTGACATGTATTCACTCCATCCGGAAATAAATGAATGGGTCTAGGCGTATTTCAGTTCTAGATACATCCAGTTTTATCCATTTCTGCAACATTTAATCCGGACGGAGGGAGTATGATGTAAGAGCTAGGGATACAACAGGACAACACAGTAAAAAAACACTAAAAAACCCACTGCAGAACCAAAGTATTCAAACCCACTGATATGAGATAGTACACTCATGCATCTCAGGATGCAAAACTACCAGGCAGTTTTTCTTGCAAAAATCAACATTGTGGCCTTTAATCATACATTTTGCTACAACTAAATTTAGATCAGATAAAGGTTGGATTCACGCCGATTAACAAAATACATGCTGATGTAAAAATATAGTGATATACAACAGGTACTTACATCTACATTGGAGCATAGAGAATTTCTGCAAGAATCTTTCCTCATAAACGATACCATTGCAGAAAATCTTCTATCTGTTAAGCTTATTTTCTAAAAGAGAGATGGGCAAGAAACATGTAGAAAATATGATCAGCATGCTATAAAATTTCATGATGCAAGGATACGCACACGCTTCTTAGAATTGAGTTGACATATTTTTGCTGGACTGGAGCGGACTAGTTCTTTGGCCACTGGAATCTTCTTATTATCAGTAGGAGTTGGGTTTCTCTGGGCTAGAGCAGTATCTTTAAAAACTGGAGTTGGTTTATTATCTCCTAGCGTTTGTATATTTTGCAAAGGCCTTGTTTGTAACCCTTCAGATTCTAACATAGTCGTCTTCCCCTTGCATGCCTTGTATAGAAGAATGGTTCTTTAATTATAAAACATGCGGCAGCAGAGAGATGGAATAGGTACTGAAGAATAGAAAGGCATGACATATTGACATGTATTCCCTCCATCCGGAAAAAAATGGATGGGTCTAGGCGTATTTTAGTTCTAGATACATCCTTTTTTATCCATTTTGGCAACATGTAATCTGGACGGAGGGAGTATGGTGTAAGAGCTAGGGATACGACAGGACAACACAACAAAAAAACACTAGTTGAATGTAAAACTGTATGCTAGTGGAATACATACAGAAATAACTAAGGCAACATACACGTGTATGATTGGGAAAATAAGATGGCATTGCAACAGAGCACTAGAACATCACTTCAATGTAAAAAAACATGGTATGGTAGACAGATGAAGTACATACTGATGAATAAGAATGCATAAGATATTCAGAAGCATGATGTCCAAATTAAGCAGATGGCATTGCGATAGAGTAGAATGACAATACTTAAATTTTAAAACATGTTATCATGAATGGAATAGGTACTGAAAAACAGGAAGGCATGCCATATTTACATGCATGATCAGCATGCTAAGCACATGGCATTGCAACAGAGTAGATACACTCCAGGACATTATATGCATGTTGTACCCATATCACAGGCCAAGTTAGAGCAAGGACCTTGTGGGGTGAAGAGGATTCATCATCTTTCTGCAAGTCTTCTGAAGAACTGCCTTTACATGTTCCATCATATTAGGTATCATTGACATCAAGTTTATTGGCCTTTACATTGCTCCGTGAGGTTCTTGTGGATATATCAGTGTGTGCAATTATATCTGACATGCATGGAAGACAACTAGTAGTTAGATTTATGTAATGAGTGCCTGTAGGAGACGACATAAATAGTAGGACTGGGGTTAACTAGCAGCACCAGGTCTCATAAACTAAAGTGAGAGCACAGATGAAACTACAGAATATGTATCGTTTGTACTCAAGATTAACTAGATGGCACACAAAAGTATTAAAGAACAACATAGGAAATACTAGAAGTGGTATAATACTATAATCACCAGCCTGTGGGATAGCATTGGCTGATGGATGATAACTATGGAACAATGTTACCTAAAGAACAAGTATCTTAGTTGAACTATGGAATAGCGTTAACTCCTGAACAAGACCCGTAAGAGATCAGCATGAATATACAGTGAAATGTGATGATCTATTTTCCATGCTTAGATGAATAACAAAGCCATAAATGTTGCACACAAGTAAGATGAGGGTACAACCTATTTGGCTGCCATCCATAGGAGTGAGCATCATGCGCTGACTTGTGGATGGCCTTGTAGTTGTTGTGGCTGTGCATGTCGAGCACGCGCATTTGATGCAGGGAACTGTTGAGTGGGGACTATAGCTCCCTTCTGATGTATGCTTCCCTTGTTGGAGCAGCTGCAGTGAGTCGGAAGACGGTGTGTCTGAAGATGCAGATAACACATAATGTTAAGAACGACATATCTCTTTAATCTAAAGAGATACACTAAGAGATCAACAGCAAGGTACGAGAGTGGTCACACGTCTGTTGACTGAAGACTAAATTGGGGTCACACGATTTTATTTTATTTTGGTACCGTCCGATCTACGCCGGATGGCTGGCCGTCTTGTGCCTCCCGGCTGACACTGTTCGGAATCTTCCCCGAAGAGCCAGCGACCAACGGCAGAGTAGCCTGCCTCCGCCGTCTGTGGCCCCGGCCAAAATCCCGCTCCCCGCCCCACTGCACTGTCGTGGTTGCGCCGCCCCCGGGCCAATCCACAAAGACTCCCCGTCATCCAGATCCGGCGGCAGCAGTACCTTCAACCCACGCAACTCTAAAAGATAGCCATCTAAGCGCTACTTCCGCGGTGAACTTTGCGGCCCCGCACCCTTACGTTAGACACCAGCCAACCGGCGGCCTAGGAGCTCCGCCGCCTCGAGGGGTGCTGCTTCCCATTGCAAATCGATTGGCCCAGAATAAAAATTCAGACAACTGACGCCTAAATAAAGTGATTTGAGATGAGGGTGCGACCTATCTGGCGGCATGGTGAAGTAGGCAAGTCCAGCTGCCGAGTCGGTGAGGCCGGCGCGGTTGCGGTGGCGACCGGCGGCAGGGAAAGAGCGATGTCGCGACGGTCGATGGCTACGCCGAAGCAGCGCCAGGACTCTGGACGGATCCAAAGTTGGAGCCGCTCCGGCGCCATGAACAACGGTGGGGGTGAATCGGCTCTGGTACAGTTCACGCAGCCGTCGTCGAGGCAGCACCATCAGCACGGAGTAAGAGGCACACGGCCCAGTGCACGACGGCAAATGGACAGCGTCTCCAGCATTAGGGAGGAGGGCGGCTGTGAAATTGGTGCGGTGGGGCGCCATGGAGGTGGGGCTGAGGTTTCGCGGCTCGGGAGAAGGGAGCTTCCCGGGGAGAAGGTGATTTGGCGCCCACGAGGTATGAATGCGGGCGGGCGGGGGAAATTGGGAGGGGAGTGTAACCATGTCTTACGGATGCATTTGTTTGAAATGTGAGGGGGAGTTACAGTTCTACCCTTGCCTATAGGCTTCTCGGCTTGGGTCCGTGTACTGAGGGTCGGGGATAGTAGAGTAACTTTGCTTCTCTGGGCGGGAGCAATTTCGAGCGAGGAGGGCGTGTTTTGAACTATAGTGGGCACGAGCGATTTCGGCCGAGGAGAGCGTGTTTTGAAATAGTGGGCGCGAGCTATTTCGGGCGAGGAGAGCTTGTTTTGCCGACCATGGTTTATGAATTATTCGGCACATGTCATTTCGGCCGAGGAGAAGGCGCGCTTGGATGAAGTTACGAACCTACCCTCGATGTACAACGGGACAATTGATGCGTGTCCCACATAGGATGGTAATTTCGCGTCTCCCATTTATTTGCTCGGGCGAATTCCACCGAGCAGAGAGGATGTTTAACGGTTCATTCAAATTTTGGGAGAACGAGCATCCACGTCTACCTTACCAAGTCGATTCGGATCAAATTTTGAAATATTAGCTTGCCACTTCTTTTTTAGATGGAGAGATGATGCTTGGGAGTAATGTCTTTTTACATGCTCATTGCTAGCGATTTACTATATGACAAATAGTTAACCCACTCAAAAACGCGAATCAAACCCAAAATGAAATATCTTGATTCAATGAAATAGCTTGTTCAGTAGGTCAAAATAGTGAACTAAGTCCAAAATTGAACACCTCAATCGAGTAGCATGTTGTACAGTATTATAGTACTCCATGAACATGTTGAAAGTCAAATTAATGAACTTGTTTGATATACGCATATATCTGTTCATGTGTGGATTGCAGACAACATGTTCTCCAATTTAAATATTTGAATGCAAGTTTATATCGAAACATGGTTTATATCAGTCTTTGATGCATAAAACGCGACCTCCCCCTCTCCCGGACTCCTGTTCTCTCTCTCTCTCTCTCTCTCGCCGACAATCTTCAATTCTGTCACACGCATCCGACACAAAAACCTTGTTCGTCCCTCTCCCTTTCTCTCCATCTCTCTCTCTTTGTGTGTGTGTGTGTGGGGGGGTCTTTCTAGTTCGCATGCATATATACACCATCTATAGGTCTCTCTCGCACACTATGAATGATACTCTAGCTAGTCCAAGCTAGATATCTTGGGTGCAATCATACGCACACAGATTCCTTGGCTCTTTGCCTGTAACTCTCTCACACACCAGTATGTCGTCTCGGAGCTCTTCCCCCCTCTCTCAAACTCTCCATCCACCTGGGTCACACATACGCATGCATATATCACTCGCACTCAATAGGCCCATCTAAAACTCTATCTCTCCCCCTCGTTCTCTCTCCATCTCACACGCGCACACACACAATCTCATGCCCAGCTAGCCAAGTATGATGGTCTCTCACTCAATTGTAGGCACACGCAGTCCCCCCTATATGTATATGACTAGATAATCTTAGTCTCCATCACAAACATGTGCATGGTCTATCTCGATTTCTCTCGGGGCATCTTTCTATCGTGCACGCACTCCCTCAATGTCCCACCCATATAGTGCCCTCACGATCTCGACGGGATCTCTCTATCACAAACACACCCTCTCTCCCTCCTCATGCGTCCATGCCCTCCATGTGTCCCTCTCGACCTTTGTTCCTTGTTGGCCACACCTCTATTGGACATGTGCTACAGGGGTGTCTCTCTCCGTTGCAAATAATCACACACTAGCTATCTTCATGTATCTCCTCGCCTCGCTTGTCTATCTCGGAGATGCATGCGTGATATGTTTGCATAAGAAACAAAAAAAAACACACTCTCTCTAATTTATCGTTTGTTGTCACTTTCTCTTTCACACACATGCGTGATAGGCTTGGAAGATAAGTGAGTCCATCAACTCCAACGGCATCACTGAGTATAGAACCACGACCTAAAACTCCTTAATCGTCATCTGAAAAGTCCGCAACATTAACGTTGCAGCCCAAAACGGGGCAGCACATGGAATATGCTGGCAATGTAACACATAGAGAGTAATGGAATGAAACAGCTATTACTATATGCATATTTGGCTGATGGAAAGCTCTATGGTTACAGTTTTGCGTAAAGCCAATTTTTCCCTACTTCAAAGGAATAAAATTTATTTAACTATCATGGTAGTTGTTAAACATTGAGAATGGTTGACAGCATTCTCAATCCCAATTAAGCATCATCATTAAACATAACCCAACAAAATTAATTTAGAGTAACATGTTGAGATTCACATGATAATCCAAGTACTAGATACTCAAGATGTCCATAACCGTGGACACGGCTAACCATGATTAGTTTATTACACTCTGCAGAGGTTTGCGCACTTTTCCCCACAAGACTCCATCGCCTCCGTTTGGTTTCTCGCACTACAGGGTGTTTGAGAAGACGGATGACCGAGACATAGTCTTTCAGAAGCGCTAGCACCTTACGATCAGGTAGACCATACCACCTACATCCCCTACATCTGCTAGTCTACCACTATAAGAGTTCGCACGACTTAGTCAACTATGCTAGAGCCCATAATAGCTTGTGGCTGCACACGGAAGTTTCTAGTATGAATAGTCTCATGATCCCTTTGAGCCTGGGTGGTGGTCCAAAAGAAAACAGGCAAGTCCTGGAATATCCAGGTGCCTCAATCCACCCAGATGTGTGTTTAAGTTGCCACCTTAGATAAACCATTAATTAACAAACTCACATCTGTCATGGATATCACTCACCCAATCCACGTCTAGTAGCATGGCATGGCATAAGCAATCATAGAAGTAACTCCCAAAGGTTTGATAATAATCAGGTAATAGGTACTACCTCTATCGGTGTTCTGGGAACGGGGGTCCCCAGACTTGCCTGCCTGTGGCCTGCGGCGTGGCTCAAAGGGGGGCCCAGCACGACCCATCTTCATCAACACAGACCCAAGACCCTCGCGAGGGGAAAAGCCTCGCGGGGCGAACGACACGGAGCTTCCTCAGGCACGACCTCATCAGGCTGGCTCGCGAGGAGGCGGAGAGATCAAGGCGGGGTACCTCACGAGGTGCCCGTGACGCAAGCCATGACGACCAAGGGTGCCAGGCGAGCGCCAGCCCGCGCAGTGCCCTCCTTTCCTCTTTGGTGCAAAGGGAGCAAGCGCAGGCGAGAGCATCAAGCAAAGGCACCCGTTTCGGTGCAACGAGACCAAGACCAGCCCAGCGGCAGGGAGGAAGTCATTGTGGAGCCCAAGCCAGCGTCACCACCAGAGCCTATTGCAGGCGAGGACCAACTTTAGTCAGGATAAGTGTACCAGATGTTCCCCTTCAAAATGGCCAATTGTTGGCGCCCTTCCCGCTCAATATTTGGGAAGAGGCCCAGGGCCTTTGCCTATAAATAGGACTAGCGACCCCCATGGTAGAGGAAGACCGGCCAATCCAGAAACAAGCTGGGATCGGATCGAGTAGCATCACAAACAGAGAGAGAAGGGTGACTGAACTCCTTCTAGCAGTTCATCGCCCCAGCCAAGAACAGACCCTCGCGAGGCTGTTCTTCCTTGTATTGTTCATCATCATCAGCCCAAGAGGCAATCCACCACACCACAAACTGGAGTAGGGTATTACACCACAACGGTGGCCCGAACCAGTATAAACCCTGTGTCTCTTGTGCTGTTCTTTCCATAGCTTAGATCTTAGCGAGGCGGTGGGGTGCAGGTAGGTAGAAGGCGAAATCTCCGCGCGCACCCTAGTGTTCGAACCTCAAGGGTCTGCCGGAACCCGAAACCCGACATTTGGCGCGCCAGGTAGGGGTGCGCCGGAATTCGTCTTCCATCGCGTCCATGTCTGACGCTCGTCGGGCCCGCGCTGAGCGCCGGGCCGCTCTCTCCTCCTGCGTCGCCCAGACGGCTCCAGTCGGCGGGCGTCCTCACCGTTCCCCGTCACCTGCTGTCAACGCCGCCACCGGCCCGGCGGGGAAGGCGTCCTCACCGTTCCCCGTCACCTGCCGTCAACACCGCCACCGGCCCGGCGGGGAACGAGCAGCAAGCGTCATCTGAGCATCCGTCCGTGCGGCAAGACGGCCGCACCGCTACTCCCTCGCTCACCCCAGCTGGTTCTTCATCCCGCGCGCTCCGCGCACCCATGGAGGCTCGAGCTGTGCTCATCACGGCAAACGAGCTCCTGCGCTACCATCCCGTCGATGACGTCTACGAAGAATGGCTCGACTGCATCGCCGAGCTCGTCCGCGCCGCAGGGGGCTCTCCTACGCCATCCGTTCCGCTGCACCGCACCCCGCCCTGCGCGGGCGACGAAGCTCCGGGGGCACCCCAGCCGCCTCCTCCTCAAGAAGGCGCCCAGGCTCCAAGGCGCGTGGCCCCTGGGCGGAACCCGCTCTGTCAGGTGCCAGCGCGGCAAGAGCAGAGCTGCCAAGAAATCCCTCGCCTGCAAGAAGCTGCCCGGGCGCTCCCTGCTCCAGCACGTCGCGACCATGCTCCTGCTCCAGCACGTCAAGACCCCGCGCTGCTCCCAGCTGCAGCGCGTGGGGACCAGCAAGACCAAGCTCTCCGTCACCCATGGCCTCCTGTGGCCACAGCAGGCTGCCGTGCCTTCACCACCGAGCTACGCAGCATCGCGTGGCCCGGCAAGTTCAAGCCAGACCTGCCTCCTCGTTATGACGGCACGACCAACCCTGCGGAGTTCCTCCAGCTCTATGAGCTGGGCATCGAAGCTGCCAACAGAGACGAGAAGGTCATGGCGAACTGGTTTCCCATGGCGCTGAAGGATGGGGCCCGCACCTGGCTCCTGAACCTAGCTCTAGGCACGATCTCCTCCTCGGACGAGATGCGCACCCGCTTCATCGCCAACTTCCAAGGTACCCGCGACCGGCCACCCGCCGTGAGCGACATGCGCCGCATCAAGCAACAACCCGAAGAGACCCTGCAGAAGTACATCCAGTGCTTCAACAACGCATGCCTCAAGATTCCCAAGGTGACCGAGGAGGCCATCATCTCAGCCTTCTCTGACAGCATGCGCGACGTCAAGATGAAGGAGGAGCTGGAGATGCATGAAGACCTGTGCACTTCCTTGGAGCTGTTCAACTTGGCGACCAAGTGCGTCAGGGCTAAGGAAGGGCGTCTCTCCCTCCTCGAGCTGCCTGCCGCAGACCCACAAGAGAAGAAGCCCAAGGCCAAGGATGTGAAGCGCAAGGGGGCTGCCGTGCTCGCGGCAGAACCAGACACCAAGCGGGGCAGAGATCAGCCCGAATCTTCCAAGGGCAGTCGGTACTGTGTGTACCACGACCTCCACACCCACAACACCAACAAATGTCAAGAGCTCAGAGCCGTGCGAGAAGGAATGATCGGCCGTCGTCCCGACCACGCCGACCAGGGCTACGATCGAGGAGGAGGAAGAAACGCAGGACGCTGGGAAGACCGCTGCCCGCGCCAAGGGTGGCGTGATCGACCTCACGAGGATCGCTGGCAAGACCCGCCTCGCGAGGGAGACTGGAGGGATCAGCCTCGTGAGGATCGCCCGCAAGGCAACGCAGGCCTCCCTCCGCTGCCGCCGCACCCAAGGAGAAATGAGGACCGCCATCAGGATGAGGGGGCTGGGGGCTTCCAGGAGCCGCGCGCGATCTCCTGCATCCTGGGCGGGGCTCAAGCCCCAGCCTCTCAGCGCATCTTCAAGCAGTTCGCCCGCGAAGTGAATGCAGTCCTCCCCAAGCTTGAAGTCACGCGCCCTCTCAGGTGGTCAGCATGCGCCATCACGTTCAGCTCAGCGGATCAGCTCAAGTGTCCTCCCGATGCTTTGTTCCCCAATCAGCAGCAATGTGCTGGTCACCAGGACCCTCATCGATGGAGGGGTAGGGCTCAACGTCCTGTCCGTGGAAACATTCAACAATCTCCAAGTGCCCTACAACCAGCTTCAGCCAACCAAGCCTTTCTCCGGAGTCACCGACGGCTCCACTGTCCCGATTGGGCAGGTCCGCCTCCCTGTCACCTTCGGGGCGCGCAACAACTACCGCACCAAGCTCATCGACTTCGACGTCGCTCACATTCGCCTGCCGTACAATGCCATCCTCAGGTACCCAGCGCTGGCCAAGTTCATGGCCGTAACTCACCACAGCTACAATGTCCTCAAGATGCCAGGAAGTGGCGGAGTCATCACGGTGCCCTGTGAAGAGAAGGACGCCGTGTGTTCCCTGGAACGAGCCTTTTAGGCCGCATCACTGGAAGACCCGGATCGCGGAAGCAGGAGGCTTCCCGAGGCCACCCCCAAGAAGAAGAAGACATTGTCCGGCCCGGATCCTCAGGAGGCAGGCCCCTCAGGGCCCGCGCCTGCCCAGGGGGAACCTCCTTCCATCGCATAGGAAAGCGCACCCGGCGCCCTCCTCAGGCAGGGCTTGGGGGCTCTTCCCTGGAGGGCCACCGACCTGGCTAAGGTCACGAGGGAGGCGCTTGGGCACCACATGGAGGCGTGTTTTGAAGCACGTTTCCCTCAAGAAGGAGTAAGGCAAGGAGGGCCAGACCCTCAGGAGTTCGTCAGCAAGGCCATTCAGGAGCTATAGGAGTCAAGAGTCATGAGAGGCGGCCGCCGCCTACTAGCTGTGGCTCCCCATCTAGGCGAGGATGGTGGGCTGCGCGTCTGCATCGACATACCAGGGCTCAATCGAGTCGCCTCTCTGGAGCGCCTCTGGCCCTCGCGAGTGGGGCGATGCGAAGGTCCACCCCATAGCTACGTTCGCATGCCTTACGGCCTGCCGAGCGCGGCTACCATGTACCAGCACCTCATGGGGGGCATCATGGAGGCTCAAGAGGCCAGGCGCTCCGCAGCCCTGGCGGAGATGGAGATGGTCCGTGAGGAGCCACCAGCGCCTCCGGAGCCTCCCGAGGCCCCTGGGCCTGGGGGGCTCGTGAGGATCGGCTTCCTCAGCCCACCGAGTCTGCTACACCAACGCTACTTCGTCCTCAACATCATCAGGTGAAATCTTTCAAGTTTCATTTCCAGCTGGGAGCGCCCCCCAGGGCTGCATTATTCCCAGGCCGCGTGGGTCCGTCCCTGCGGCATGCATCCCTTTTATTTCATGTTGCTAGCTTACTTTGTTGGGGGCGCCCTTCGGGCTGCATCATCCCCCAAGTCGCTCGGGCCTGACCCAGTGTTTGACCTAGTTGCCCGCTCAACTGACGCCAACTGATGGAGCTGCTCCCAAAACAGCACGACGCTTGCGCATGGGTCCGTCCCTGCAACGCCGACAAACCTGAGTGGCTGAGCTCTGGCCACGGCAGCCCCGCATGGCGCCACCTCGTCAAGCCTTCAGTGCCTCATCGCCTCTCGAAAGCAACCAACGGCTGACCGTCAATTGTCATGGCAACCCCTTGTTCTTTCTATGATGGGTCTACAGGATCTCCTAAAGGAGTTGCGTCAAGCGAGGCCCATGCGGTGTCTCCTCCACTCTCATCCGCGCGAACCGCTTGCACGTTAAAGGGGGGGTGCCTGAGCATCGTGACTCAGGGCTCCTACTGGCTCTCCAGCCCTCACCCTCTGGCCTTGTCCACGGCATCGCGACCTGGCATACCAGTGACGGCTGAGACTCGCTCGAGGGCCGGGACCCGAGGACGTAGAGCAGAAAGGGGAGCAAAGGCGAGAGGGGAGGGACACGTGAGGACCTCGCCGAGCAACCTCACGCCTGCCGATGCACAGACCCGGCGACACACCAGGGAGCGGTCCCTGATTCTCGAGATAAGTCACCGCCCAGAAGCACCAGCTACCGTGGAACCATCCCCGCACCTAATGCCATCCCGTGTTAGTGACGCCGCTCTCCTTTCTCACCGAACGACGGCTGCTTGAGCGCCAAAGGGGACCTCCTGAGCATCGCGACTCAGGGGCTCTTACCGGACCCCGGGTCGCTCTCCTCCTGGCCTTGACCACGGCATCGCGACCTGGCATACCAGTGATGGCTAAAGCCGCCTTGGGACTGGGACCTGTCGGCGCAGAGCACCAAGCCCTCGTGAGGTTCGAAAGGGAGAACTGAGCTAAGACAGAATGAGCAACTCGCACAATTCTACAACAAGGGTTATATTAACAAACAGGATCACAGGCACCTTACAAGCCCCCATGGGATGCGTCTTTGATTCCTTGCAGGGAACAGATCCTAAAAGGACGCTAACTACACGCGCCCCTGCAAAAGACGCCATCATCAATAGTGGGCCGTCAAGCACCGGCGCCAACCCCATCCAGATCAGAGTCGGCGACGGCCTGACGAGCCTGCCCTGCTCCAGGAGTGGCGCCGGCTCGGGGGCTCGTAGCTGTCGTCGCTCATCTCCGGAGTCGCGAAGAGCTCGCCGGAGTCGCTGGATCCTCCATGCCTCCGCCGCCTGTGGAGCCGCCAAGGGAGCGGTCGGCGGGCCTAGTCCCCGCCGTAGCATGGTCCCGACCACCTCTCCCGGGGCAGCACTCCAGCCGGCTCCCGTTCGCATCAAAGACCTTGAAGAACATCACCGAAGCACCGTCGGACTCCAAGTGGATCGCGAAGGCGCCTCTTGTCCTACAAACCTGGGCTATTTCGCCCCAGCCTCGAGTCATGAAGACCTCGCCTGGGGCAACAACCGCGACCTCTGCCTCGGTCGCGAGGGTGCTACAGTCGGCGTGCTGCAGCCAAAGCCCCAGGAGCTCTCCCTACAGGATGATGGAGGCGAAGAAGGGAGGAAGGCGAATCTAAGACTGAGGAGGCATGGCGGCGTGGAGCACGAACTCTCGGGAGGAGCCCTCGGTGTGGACCCCAGGAGGGACGACCAACACCTTCGTGACCCGTCAGCGCCGACGGCGGCGCCGCCCGTGGCGATCAGCATCGACTCCTTCAGAGCCCTCGATGTGGGCGTACAAGGGTAGCGGGAACCCCGATGGTGGCCGCTCGCACCAGGGCCTCGACATCACATGATGGGCCCCCTCGTCCCGGTGGCGGGGGGCGAGCCGTTTCTTCGGCGGGAGCAGGTCTGGTTCCTCCTGGGGAGCCTTTCCCTTCTCTGCTGCCGAGAACCGGCGGATCAGAGCCATCGCAGCAAGACGGAGCAAGGACCAGGAAGAAGGAGAAGCAAGAAGAGATGGACTGGAAGGGCACGTGCCGCTTCGTACTTATAGCCGGCGAGGGCCAATCGTCGACCTCCACGATCGCAGGTAATCATCACCCGCTTTGCATGCAGGGACTTGTCCAGTCCGTGCAGTTGCCGAGGCGCCATGGGGAAGTGGAGACGTCCACGCCCAATCAACCGCCACGCGGCGCCCAAGGCCGCAGGCTGTTAGGGCCCGCGACGCTTCACTCTTGCCCTTTCGCCTCCCTGCACGGCCAAGTCCGGGCGCGCCTCGGGCCCGGGGGCTACTGTCGGCGTTCTGGGAACGGGGGTCCCCAGACTTGCCTGCCTGTGGCGTGGCTCAAAGGGGGGCCCAGCACGACCCATCTTCATCAACACAGACCCAAGACCCTCGCGAGGGGCCAAGCCTCGTGGGGCGGACGACACGGAGCTTCCTCAGGCACGGCTTCATCAGGCTGGCTCGCGAGGAGGCGGAGAGATTAATGCGGGGTACCTCACGAGGTGCCCGTGACGCAAGCCATGACGACCAAGGGTTCCAGGCGAGCGCCAGTCTGCGCAGTGTCCTCCTTTCCTCTTTGGTGCAAAGGGAGCAAGCGCAGGCGAGAGCATCAAGCAAAGGCACCCGTTTCAGTGCAATGAGACCAAGACCAGCCCAGCGGCAGGGAGGAAGTCATTGTGGAGCCCAAGCCAGCGTCACCACCAAAGCCTTTGGCAGGCGAGGACCAACTTTAGTCAGGATAAGTGTACCGGATGTTCCCCTTCAAAATGGCCAATTGTTGGCGCCCTTCCCGCTCAATATTTGGGAAGAGGCCCAGGGCCTTTGCCTATAAATAGGACTAGCCACCCCCATGGTAGAGGAAGACCGGCCAATCCAGAAACAAGCTGGGATCGGATCGAGTAGCATCACACACAGAGAGAGAAGGGTGACTGAACTCCTCCTAGCAGTTCATCGCCCCAGCCAAGAACAGACCCTCGCGAGGCTGTTCTTCCTTGTATTGTTCATCATCATCAGCCCAAGAGGCAATCCACCACACCACAAACTGGACTAGGGTATTACACCACAACGGTGGCCCGAACCAGTATAAACCCTGTATCTCTTGTGTTGTTCTTTCCATAACTTAGATCTTAGCGAGGCGGTGGGGTGCAGGTAGGTAGAAGGAGAAATCTCCGCGCGCACCCCAGTGTTCGAACCTCAAGGGTCTGCCGGAACCCAAAACCCGACAACCTCAACTACTTCCCATCCCACAATTTAATTAGATCCTAATCATGCAATGTGTGAGGGTTGATCTAATGCAATAAAACTGGGTAGCAGAAAAGGTATGATCAAAGTATTACTTGCCTTGCTGATGATCCGCGAAACCTAGAGATTCGAAGTAACAGGCGGCACACTCCGGGTATTCTATCGCAGACAAACAAACAAGCATACAATAAGTACTCATCTAATGCATAGGTAAAACTCAAATAAGGTATCTAACCAGAAGGTTCAACTTAAGAACTCCGGTTGGCAAAAAGAATCAAATCGAACAAAGCAACGAAAATCAAACGGCGAAAGAAAACAACTTCGTTCGAGTAATCTGTATCTAGGGCAAATTTTACAGTAGAAAAATCTTGTTTAAGTTGGTTAAACTAATAGAGGGTTTCGAGACGAAACTCCAGGCGCTTGAATCGCCTGATTCCGATAAACGAGCGAAAAGTTATACTAAAAAGAAAATCGGATCAGGAATCGCGATCAGAAAAATCGCGGATTTAATCCGAGAAAAAAAAACGACGAATGCTCGCTAGGACGAACGAACGGACGAACGCTTGCTATTTAAATAAACCGGAAAAACCGATCTATTTAAAAAAACCGAATCTAAAAAAACCGTCGGAAAAACCGACGAAAAAACTGATCTAATTTTTTTTAAAACAGATGGCACGGAAGTCGAGGCGGCGGCGAACCTCGGCAGCGGCGGCGTCGGGCGGCGGCGGTGGCGGGGCGGGCGGCTGGGGCGGCTAGGGTTCTCCCGGGGCGGCTGGGCCGGCTTTTAAAGCCTGCCGTGCCAGAGTCCTATCCGGACACGGCCCGGTTAGGTCGGTTCATTATCATGTGAATCTCAACATGTTACTCTAAATTAATTTTGTCAGGTTATGTTTAATAATGATGCTTAATTGGGATTGAGAATGCTGTCAACCATTCTCAATGTTTAACAACTACCATGATAGTTAAATAAATTTTATTCCTTTGAAGTAGGGAAAAATTGGCTTTACGCAAAACTGTAACCATAGAGCTTTCCACTAGCCAAATATGCATATAGTAATAGCTGTTTCATTCCATTACTCTCTATGTGTTACATTGCCAGCATATTCCATGTGCTGACCCGTTTTGGGCTGCAACGTTAATGTTGCAGACTTTTCAGACGACAATTAAGGAGTTTTAGGTCGTGGTTCTATACTCAGTGATGCCGTTGGAGTTGATGAACTCACTTATCTTCCAAGCCTTCCGCTGTTATCGTTATTAGATGGCCTTAAGCCATATTTATTGTAATAAGTTCTCTTTTGAGACACTCGATGTAATAAGTGTGTGATTGCTACTCTGCTATAAATCCTCCGAGTACTGTGTGGTGTCAGCATTACTGATCCAGGGATGACACCGGAGCACAGAGATCAGACTGTTTGAGGTCTGGTCGCTACACGGTCACCTGGGCCAGGCTACTTACAGTGTCTGGAGTTTAGCCAGGCTAATTAAAGTGCAAGGGAACCCAGGCCAGGCGGGCTTTCTTTTTCACAGGGTAGCAACGAAACAAGCGTGCATGAAATCCAGCCACAACCCCAGGCCAGGCAAAAGATGCTCAGGACGCAAGCCAATTTGGCCTTATATCTCCCTGGTTCACACATACACATGTCTTGCTCGTTTTATACATATAGACCCATCCAACACTCTCCGCCCTTGTTCTCTCTCCATGTGACACGCACCCCCCTAAGTACCATAATCCCTCAATCCATCATAGGCGCAAGCACTCCCCCCCTCCTAAGTATGATTATCTCTTACTAGCCAACAGGAACACATGTATTGTCTCCTTCCATCCATACGTCTATCTCGATATCTCTCGGGGCATCTTCTATCACGCACACACCTTGTCACTCGATCTCCCACCCATGTAGTCCCATCACGATCTCCAGGGGATCTCTCTATGACAAACATACACTCTCTCCTCCCCATGTCTGCATTTTCTCCGTACGTCTCTCTTGACCTCTCTCCCTTGTTTGTCAGACCCCTCTTGGCCACATGCTAGGGGTCTTGCTCTCTCGGTTCCAAACAACCACACACTATCTCCTCACCTTGCCTCTGTTGTCGAAGATGCATGTGTGATATGTTTGCATAAGACACACACGCTTTTTCTCTACTTTTATCGTGTGTTCTCCATGTCTCTTTCACACGCGCACACACACTTTTTTCACTCTCTCTCTCTCTCTTGTTAGGGACTCTGTCACGTCCATAAGCATATGGATGTTTTGAAAAGTCAAACCTTAGAAACGCTTGACCAGGTATATGTGGAGAAAAACATTTACATCTGGAACGATCATTAGATTCATCACAACATGTACTTACTTCATACTATCATAGTATCATTTGTCTTTGGTATTGTAGATATAAGTAATTTCTTTATAAACTTGGTCAAAGTTTCAAAAGTTTGACTTAAAAAATGTTGGAACTACATTATCGAACGGAGGGAGTAGCTTTTTCTCTCTCTACTATCTCTCATGGGCCTCCCCTCTCACTCGAACTCTCTATACCGACGGATTATACGCTCACTGTGTCAGCGTATAGCTCCGTATTTTGTTTAGTTGACCAGTTAACCAATCCACATGCTGCCTTGT
This sequence comes from Triticum aestivum, assembly GCF_018294505.1. Classification (NCBI taxonomy): domain Eukaryota; kingdom Viridiplantae; phylum Streptophyta; class Magnoliopsida; order Poales; family Poaceae; genus Triticum; species Triticum aestivum. The sequence goes on from NC_057806.1 coordinate 141,998,434, forward strand.
CAGCTCGTGTTCTGTATCTTCGTGTGCTGGCCCATGTGGCAGTGGGTGAAAATAAGTAAACTAGAGGCCCATCTGACACGCGGTGAAGTAAACAAAGTTGAAACCACTCGGGGTAGCACTCCGCACGCTAGTAAATTGAGGGCGCATTGAGGACAAACTTCTTGCGTGCGAAGGACGCACTCGTGCACAATTCACCACTGCGCGGCGGCATGCACAGAAGGACGCACTCGCGCACACCCAGCACACAACACACACCAGCACACGTGTACACATCTAGGAGTAGAAGGCCGTTGAAAAATTTGGCGCGATGGCCGCTGCCGGAGCTGTCCACCCCCAATCTTGGTGTTCCGTGCAATGCACAGGCATCTACGCACGGGAAATTATGTCGAACAGGGCTAGTTGTAAGCAGGCTAGCTCTACAGCCATGATGATACTGACTGCAAACGGTGAGGTTGACTATGGTATGCCAAACACGGCGCCTATACTCAGGTGTCATCTCCAGCGCAGGGTCTTGTCACTTCACTGTGAGGAGCAACACGTAATAATTTGACCAACGGGTAGTACAATGCTAGTACTCCTCCTACTACATTAGTAGTACTACTACTAGTACTAGTAGCACCACCGTCTGGATTTAGGAGTACTACCACGTCCACCGGCACCGAGGAATGTCTCCAGGTAGTATTGCTTGAGGCCGCCAGGGCAAGGGGCCGCTTGGACGACATCTTCGTCTCCTTGTTCGACGAGGTCCTCGTCGGTTTCCTCGTCAAGTTCACCGTCGTCAAGAAGCTTGTGGACGACTTTGACGTAAGCCTCCAGCCGACGCGCCCAGGCTCTGCGATGCCCGCCACCCTCAACGGCCACTATGGTAACAACCTCTTCAACGCACTGGTGGCCCTGCAACTGCCCGCTATCACGCCGGAGAGTGTCCACCTCGAGGTCACGCTCGCCGCGCAGCGCCTGGCGCAGCAAGACACCATCGACATAATCACCCATGTCTACGCGCAAATCGTCCACAAGGACTACTACATGCAAGAGGAGGACGATAGGACGCTGGCCTTCTTGGAGCGCAGGGCAACCTTGGACGACACTGTTCAGAAGCACGTTGAGCTCACCGCCAATGCCGCTGCTCCTCACACGTCGATTGGTGACCCGGCGCACTAGGGCGTGAGGATGTCGTTGAACGTTGATGGATCCGTATGTATTTTTATCTTTCCGTAAAATCCATGTAGTAGTATATGATACTACAGTAATTATCTTACCTTTTGCATCAACTTCATAATTTTCATGCGTACTCCATGCATGAATGGCGCTAGAACCAAACTTCTCGTTACTCTAGGAAAAATTGTTATTTTCTATCTATCGGTCGCGCCAAGGAGCAGAACCAAATTTTACAAGTTACGAGTTCAAAAGGAAAAGCCTGCCGTGTTCGCGTCGCACCCCCACACGGTTGGTCCGGCACGCCGCTCAAGCGAGAATGCGCGCGGTGTTGCATTTTCACTTACAAGTGGGACCGCAGTTGAGAAAACCAACTATCGGCAAACCCCCACCCCGCCCACCGTGCGATGGCTAAGAAAACAGGAGCGAGAAGAGATGGCTGTAGCACGGACTCCAAGAAAATTGGTGTCAGATGGGACTCGTGTTGGTGGCGTGTGCCGTACTGCTAGACGTGAATGCTACTGAGTTATGGCCCATGCCACCCCACTATATTGAGCCTATATCGAGGTACGTAGAACAAATTTCCTGCAGTCCGTGCTCAGCCCTCCTCTATCTCTCTTCTCAGCCAGCCAGCGGACGCGTGGAGCCCATTGTCTGTTTGCTCACATGCGGCCCCACATGTCAGTGAAAACGCAAGAGGACCCACTGAACCTGCACATCTTTCACCTCGACGTGCTGGTGATGAAAAAAATCCAATAAAGATCGTTGGTGGTGGCTTTTGGAGTTACTCAAGAGTAGTAAGATTATATTTACAGTTTAACCCAAGATACACATCTCGTGGCTTCAACTACCACTCTATTTTCTTTCATGACACGACCTGGATGCTGGATGTCCCACGTGTTGGCAAAAGGAGGAAGAACCTGACCAAATCTTCGGTTCTGCTATCGGATGAGATTAGTGCACTTGTTGATACTCCTACTAGAATAGAGGCTAGACATGAGACTAGATGCGAGGAAGCAACGTCTACTTCTTTACACTCGAAGAAGAAAGAAGCACGCAAGATCGAGCCTCCGTAGATCAACAATGAATGCATCGAGAAGGCACTAATCCAACTTACAGGAGTAGTAAAATGTATTCTTGTGGTTCTTGTTTTCTTTGGTCTTGCTTTTCTAGTCAAAATTATCGTTGGAGTCCGTGCAAAATGGAGGTGCGTTTGGGGTCGTGCGTTGGAGTTGGCCTTACAAGTGGGACCGCAGTTAAGGAAACCGACTATCGGCAAACCCCCACCTCGCCCGCCGTGCGATGGCTGAAGTTAGAGAAACGGCGAGGTTGAAGAGATTGCTCTAGCATGGACTCCAAGAAATAATATGGTGTTAGATGGATGTCGTAGTGGTGGCGTGTGCTGTACTCTTGGACGTGAATGCTTGTTCTGGCCCATGCCACCCTACTAATCCCTACTCCCTACTCCTACTATATAGTACTAGTATCGAGGATTCGAGGTGCTGGTTACGTACAACGAACACATTAACATATGGCTACAGTAAAAACACCGACCCGACGTGCGAAGCATATGAAGCTAGTACAAATAGTGTACTACTATTGTTGATTGGCCTCATCCGATAACCTGTTGCAATGCACGTACAATTATGTATTCGGAAAATATTTTTTTGCCTCGTCGCACCACTCACTCAGAGAAGTGACTCGAAAGCCATTCATAAATTTAGTAAGTTTATCACACGCATATCATTTTATTACATACAACAGGTCATCAACCCACATCGACAACGAGGATACATTATAAATACTAAAGTTTTCACCACACAACAAATAACAAGCAATGAAATGAACTTCAACTCAACCATTCCTCGGCGTCGGAAACGCTTGCTTTGAACCACAAGTGATTCTCTGGGACGGGCCATTGATTGTCGATATGGAAACCAATGCAGGACTGATCATCCAGGCTGAAGCGGCCTACTATATCCCTACCAGGGTAGGGAACCACACAAATGTCCGAGGTATAGACACAGTTGCTTCTCATAAATGTGTCAACAGCAGTTGGATCGCCTTTCACCATCATCGGATAGTTTTGTCCAAGGAAGAGCGAGTTTTCTCCAAGACTATCAATTCTGTACCAGGGAGAAGGAGTTGGCGCTAGCACACTAGTATCCATCCCGAATACCATGCAACAGGTGTTGGAATAGGTCCGGAGAGTGCGACCATGGGAGACACCTGCTTCCTTAGCAGTAACATCATCAGTGGGCTGTATACACACAAGAAGAGGTGATCCATCGGAATTAGTTGCCAGGCGCCACAGAGTATATGGGCGCTGCTCGTCCTCATGCTCGTGATCATCACCATCGTCATCTCCCCCTTGGTTATAAAAATTTTCAAGTATAGGTGGTGGGATGTTCACAGGACCTTGGAAACACAAGAAGAAGGTTAATTAGTAAAGGGAAACTTGCTAACCCGCATGCATGTGGATGAAACAATTATAATTACGGTGGAAGACAAACGTACCGAAACTATGAGGATGCCATGCAAAAACAGTGCCACGAGTGGTGGCAGCAAACACAAGGCGCTCGTATTGAATTGCATCACAGTACTCATCCGTGTACAGAAACTGATTTTTGAGCAATATCCATCGAGTGAAACCATCAAGGACGGCAACAAGCTTGTCGAAGATAGCAACAACATCATAGTTGCTGTAATTCCAAGAGCGGTTGGGAACTCGACAAATTGCTATCTTCCATAGAATACAGTCACCATGATCGTATTTGAACGTGCGTACATTACCGGTGTGCTCAACCTCTGGGCAGTGTGCTGAGATTTTTGGAAGTGGAACCCGGTGACGAGTGTACACATTCACAAGTTCCCACTCGCAGTTGGACCCAATGTAAACAACCCAATCTCCATTTGCGCCCGCCCAAGCCTTGCCCTCAAGCGATGGCATCTTAACATCATACGTATCATTATCAAGCGGCATCAACTTGCACAGGGCGAGGCCTCCGTCGTGCCGGCGCCAGTCATCATCAGGGTCACGGCGAAGAAGATAGGGGAGATCAAACCGCTCCTTGACTCTTGGGTTCTTTGTAATGATGTTATTAGTTGAGTCGAGAATGGGCTTGAACGAACCTGCCATGCTAGCCGAGGTGATGACGTCGCACCGATCAATGAGTTCCTCCACTACGTCATCTTTCAGATCGGGGCAAGAATAACGAGGTCGTTTCCGGCCTGTTCCCTCCATGGAGAAGACGATCGAACAATGGCAGAAGAAAGGGTGAAGGGCTGAAGGAAAATGGAGGAGGGAGAGGAAGAGCGTGCGACAGCAGTTCCAAATCGAGAGGGAAAGGCGAAGAGTCGGTGGACGGTTGCGAGTTTGCCATGGTTCACGAAGAGGCGCCCCGGCCTACACGTCCGTTCGGAAATACTCCTACTACTCGCCGTCGTCTCACTGATATGTTGGAACGGGACCACATGTCAAAGAAACATGGTGTGTAATTTCTCGTGCAAAATGTGATCTGGCCGCGTTGGCCCGAGGTGCCGCATTAGTTATCGACCTTTATTTTTTTAATGGCGTGCCGATCAGTTTTGAAGCACGACTAACTGGTACTGTACGCAGAGAAAATATAAACTACTCTACCACTACTCCACCTCCAGTACTAGTAGTATAAAGAAGATATATAGGCTGGAGCTTGAGCGCTTTCTTGCTAAGGGCTGCCCACTTGCTTCTCGCACTACCACCCTCTCTCTAGATCTAAAAAAGACGGCCCCTCTCTCCCTCCTCACCGGTGGTCACAAATCTGCCGGGGAAGAAAAGGACGTGCAACGTTGATGCACTCGTCGTCGGTGAGCGAGGTCACGCACTGACGACATGGCCGTCCTCTCAGACCTAGCGCCCGTGCGGGATGGCCTCCGTCCCCAAGCTTGCTGCCATAGTGTGTGTGGAGGACGATGACCACGAGCGAAGCCACTTCCCGCTGACCCTCAGGTATGCTACCTCTTTTCGAACCATAACCTTGTTCTATTGCCCCATCTGCCACATCGTTGCATGTGGATCTTTTTCCACTCCACCATCTTCCCAATTTGCTATCCTCTGCTCTACTGGCCACGCAGACGAAAACCATAACTTGCACTATTAAAGGAAACCCTACTTCATGCAGACTAATCCATGTCTGGGTTGAATAAGGAAAGGAAGGGAGACTGTACTATCCAAGAGAGTAGGCATCGAACCCGCATCTAGGTTGAAAAGGGGAAAATCAGTAGCTAAGGAACGAGTCTCATGTCTCTTGGTTGAAGAAGGGTATAAAGGCATGACAACACAATAGAGAATGACCAAGTCAGTCGGTTTGTTGTCCTTACATAGGAAAAAGATGGCTAAAGAGAGCAAAAATGGGACGTAATCCACATATGCTGCCTGGATATTTGTTGCTCTGGGCAACCATACCTCCCTCACCACTCTACGTCCGTGGAGGTACATCATACTGGTGCGCCCACTGTCCGAATGGGCCTCCCATGCTCTTATTGCCACTTTTTTACTGTTAGTATAATGCCAGCAGTCAAGTCAAGCAATGCTACTACTAAAGTGATGCCACATTTAACTAATGCCGCTCTCAGTCTAATGCCACCGATAAATTTAAGCAATGCCATTTAATGTCACTGGATTATTTCAGGGTTAGCTGTTGATTGTGGATGTATTAAAGATTTTTCAGCTAAGGCATTCTAATGTTGTTGCACCGCCAGTATACCAACGATGGAACTTGTTACTACCTTCAGATTTTTGCACTGTTAATGCTTATAGATTACATACCTCACTTTCATGCGATAAGTTAATTTTTTGTACAGTGTCACCAAAATGCCAAGGCACTGATGTCATTTTATTTTGGTTAAACTGCACAGACAATTATGAAGACAAGAGGAAAGGTCAAGAGTGGGCACCTCCTCCTCCGTCTGTTCTCTTGATTTGTTCGATCAAGTTTTTATGTTTGATCGATTATCAAGATTGGGATAGCAATTTTTAAGGTCCCCCCGAGTTCGAAATGATATTTACCTTGGAGGTACATGGTTTGCAATTTTTTTATACTATCATTAGTTAATAATGCTAGTTACCTTCAGACTTTTGTATTTGGTTTAATGCTCATGCAGAGCTAGTATACCAATGCTGAAACTTGTTACCTTTACATTTTGTATTGTTAATTCTTATAGAAACCTTCCAGTGCTAGAGTTTATTGAAATCTGTTCAGTAAAACCATTGTACTGTACCCTGTAATAAACTAACTACTCTACTGTTGCACTAGCCACTGGATTAGTGTATATTTGTAGTATTCGAATGGTGTTGCATTAGCGTATGGACATAAATAAAGTGTGGCAAGCTTTCCCAGATATGTGCTCAAGAAAACTACTACCTGTTTTTCTAAATACTAGACGTTTGGGTACTTTAAATTGAACCGCGAAAACGTCTTATATTAAGGAACAAAGGGTGTAGAGTTCACTCAAATTATCCCGGTAAAGCTAGTCACACCTTTGTTAAAATTAATGTTCATTATGTTATCGGAGGAGGTCTGTATGTTTGTCTCTAATGCCTGTCGACTACATACCTGACATCATGATGTAATGTTAAGTCATTTCCTTTTGTACAGTGTCACTGAATTGTCAAGGCGGTGATGGCATTTTATTTTAGTAGAACTGCACAAAATTTGCTTAAAAGAAGAGGAAAGGTCAGGAATGGCTCAGTTTTTCAGAAAAAACTATGTATGCCTTCCTGACATCAGCCGTTGTTGCTTTATTTATTCCTTCAAACAGGTGGTTAGAAACAGTCTTGCTACCTTTTCCCATTATGAAATTGGAATGCTTATATTTGTGAGTCTATGCTTCAACTAGTGCCACTTTTAGAGTAATCACACTTTCAATATCTATGCAAACAGGGATGCTCGATTTTAGTGGAACTGCACAAAAAGTCCAACTGGTTCAACATTAGGAGCATGTTTTTTTCCAAACCTTTATATCCAATTGGTGGCACTATGAGCTGTTCATTACGAAGGTACATGGTTTGCTACTATCTTGCTACTCTTTTTGTACTGTCATTAGATAGTAATACTAGTGGTTTGCATGTGAATTTATTGGCAGGGTGGACCTACATTGGAGGTGCAGGACAGGATTCAATGATTGGATGCTCAATTTCGGTTGTATTGATTTCACCTCTTCCATCACTGCGAACATGGATATCCTTGGTCTGATGAAGAATAGGCGCTATATTTCTGCTCTGAACCAGCAAATCAATTCAGTATGAAATTGTCCAGGGCAAAACATAACTGTATCAGATTGTCCAGTGCAGAACATGACAGATGCTAAGCGGAAGAGACATGTTTAAACCGAAAATACAAGGTGTGGTATATGTTTACTAGCTGCTTGATATTTGTGCAGACAGAGATGTCTGCCCGTTGCTATTTGGCAAACAAACAAAGTGTCCGCAATTTTGGTTGAACTGCACAAGAGAATAGTATAGTCACTGCATGCAGTGCCATTTGAAAATAGACACAGAAAGATTGGATAGTCACTTCATGGACTGCAGAAAAGTAGTACTGTACTATTTATTGGCCAACACTAGGTGCTTCATTGCTTTGGTCTGATTATACAATGGGCATCATTTTGCCTAAGTTAAAGTTTGTATTCCGAAAATAGTCTCGCGGTGTGATCGAGAGAAGACCAAATCATATTGCAGTGGATGTTCCTCCATCATGTGTGGTTCATTCTCATGGTTCCAGCTGTTGGTGAAACCACTTACGTTTGCAAGAGGAATTGTAGACTTCACAAACAAATTTGTCTTTCAGTCTGTACTGAATGTTGGCCAAGAGAAGCATCCATGTTAGTAGGAAGAACAGATGTTTTTTCTAGATCTCTGCTTTTGGAGCTACATATTTGTATATGATATGTTATTGTATATCTTAATATTTTCGTTGTTGATTTGTTATTGTATATCTTAATATTTTTGTATATAAACTTGGTCAAAGTTTGTAAAGCTTGACTTTGACCAAAGCTAATATGCGAACTAAATAAAAATGGAGGGAGTACCTCCTTTCCGGTTTGCAGGGCTTAATTCAAACCTCTCACCAACCAAGGTACTCCCTCCGTCCGGGATTTATTAGTCCCATGAGCAAAGCAGCAAGACCAAGGCATGGCAATAATTAACGGCATGCAGAAGTTTAAGCCTAATTAATTCCAGCGATTTAAGTGGCTGCATGCGTGCCCTCTGCTGCGACTCATTGCATGCTGCTTCGCGTACTGCCTGCGAGCGATTCTGAGTGCCTGCATGCAGCCGACTGTAATTAAGGCAGCTAACTAATGCAAAAAAAGATATGCCTTAAATCCGTGGAATCATTATTGACAAGGAGGGAGATGATTCGAGTGCACTCATTTGACCGCCATGCCGGCATGCGACCCAGACGGGACGGCACAGTCATAATTTCAGTTTCTCTAGTTTTCCACGGCAAGCTGGCGCGCTAAGCCATTATGCATTGAATTCTGATGACCGTCGCGCTACCTTCCGCCTATAAGTACTGTTTCCCGGCCTTCTCAGGTGCCACCATGACCCAACTCGCCATATCCTCATAAGCCCCCACCGGCCCGACGTCGCTCGCCACATCCGCCATGCCCCTGCCCGTCCGCGGTAGGCGACGCCGGAGGCGGTCACCGCCGGAACTAGTGTTCGGGTTTTCACCTGAAGGCAGACGAAGGGAGGAGGCATTCTATCTGTCTTTAGATGGCAATGCGGAGATCGAGGAGTTGTTGGAGCGCGACCGCATGGCGGAGCAGCAGGAGTTGTTGGAGCGCGACCGCCTGGCGCAGGAGCAGCGTATCGCCGATTTGCGCCGCCAGTGGGACATGGAGCAGCAGTGCACCGACACTCTGAGTCGCAAGCAGAGTGCCCGCAACTGGGCCGACTACGTGGAGGCCGACGCCCGACAAATAGCCCTGGAGGCTGTCGGTCACGCACGCGTTCGCGATGCCGGTTTTTACTACCAGCTCGTCAAGTGGGTTTCCCGCTTGGAAGCCGAAGCTTCGGTGGACCATGCGGCATGGAAAGGGCCAATGCGCGCGAGCAACGCGCCCTATCGCACCTCTGGCAAGTCCGACGCGAGGCAGAGGACACCGGTGCCGGCGTTTAGCATGGACAGCAGATGGCGGCTGGCATTGTCTAGTTAGCTAAGAGTAAGTTAGTACTTGTACGCTACTAGAGTGTTAGTGGGAGTAGATAGTTAACTTGGCTATGATGGTTGTCAACATGGAAGTTCAATACTCTATATGTGGATCAGACCTGTTACTTTGGCCGGAATGTCGAACTTTCCGTTTGAACGTACGGAATGGGCTGTTATTTTTTAAATGGGTTGTATTTGTCCTCCACGGTTTAGAGGCTGACTTGTGGGCCTAGCAAGTTGACCTGTACACAATCAGGAGATGATTGTAGGTGGAGAGGATGACAGCAGGGACCCACCAAGGTCATGGAAGTACGCAAGCAAGTGCCTCCTTATTTCAAGCCAATAAAAAAATGGCTCCTCCTAGTGGATTTCTGACATCTGGGTCCCATGCCATTGTCAACGTAGTCAATAAACGAGAGAATTGCACAACGAGCGGCTGACACCAGGGAACCAGCAGCTCGCCTAGTTATTTTTGTTTTGGTTTAATTTGATAAATTCCACTCCAAATCTGGTGTATCCGAGAAATGCCACTGCAATTTCCAAACTTTGAAAAATGCCATTTCATGCCATTTCTAGTGGCATTTTTCGAAGTCTGGAGTGGCGTTTTTCAAAGTTTGCAAACTGCAGTGGCGTTTTTCAAAGTTTGCAAAAATTGCAGTGGCATTTTTCAAAGTTTGGAAATTGCAGTGGCATTTTTATGAATCGCCATAATTGGAGTGGCATTTATCTAATTTGTTTTTGAGACGGAAGCAGGGTGTCAACTGGGCTGTGCGGGACACTCTGGCCTGTCTAGACAACCTTTTCTTTTATGTTTACCACAGACCAGCCCAGTAGTTTTTTTTCTTTCTGAAAATGGCTAGCCCAGTTCTTTTGTGATTTGTCAAGTAAGTCGCTTTATCAGGCCTGTTGGGCTGCAAATCTTTCAAGACGAGGAGAGCTTCATTCGGCTGGCCGAGAAAATGGCCTATCAGTAATGAGAAATGGGCTGTACATTTTTAAAACACATCAAACCGGCAATTATTTTCAAATATCTTTTTTTCATTTCGAGATTTTAAATTGCATTGATTTTTATGCGTGGACAATTTATTGGATTTTATATTGATATACATTTATTTTTAAAATCAGTCTGAATGTGACTCGAAATTTCGGGATTAAAAACAGTTCAGACCGCACCGACATATGCAAAATTTCGTATAATTTTTTAACCGTGGCCACAATATGGGCTGTAATGCTAACATAAAGAATATGGGCTCCAAAAAAACCCGTAAGAATTAGCAAATGGGCTGTAAATTATTTGAAATAATGGCAGATGGGTTGTATGCTGTTTTCCACAGATTTGAGGCTTTCCACAGATGGCCTGTATACTGTTGGATGTCCATCCAACGGCCGTCGTGCTTCTTCAATCTCTGCTCTTCCTGCTCCAGCCGCTCAAACAAGCGCCGGCGGGACTGCCTGCTCCCTCCTCCCCGCGGCCGGCTGTGCTGCCGTGCAGGCCTCACCGCCCCACCGTACTCCCATCGCTGGCCTAGCCATCCCTCTACTCACCCACACCTGCTGTTATTCTCCGGCGACGGCAGACGAACCAGTAAACCCTCGTACAGTCGTACTCCCCTCCGCGTGGGAAACAAAAACAACGGCCGAGTCTTCCCTGCCTCCGTGTCGTTCCCTTCCTAGGCCTCACCGTCGTCCACCGCCCTGGTGCTCTCGGCGTGGCGTGGTCAGCGTGGTCAACGACCGACATGCATCTGAAGTGGACTGTACGTGGAGAGGCTGACAGCTGGGTCCACGGCCGCACGCAAGGAAATGCCTCCTTATTACGCGCAAAATAATGATTTCCTCCACCTGACATCTGGGACCCACCGAAACGGCCTCTGTATTTCGCGAAAAAAACGTTACCGCCGCTGACAGCTCGGACCCACCAGCTATATCTTCGCACGCAAGGAAGTGCCTCCTTATTACGCACAAAAAAATGAATACTCCCCCTGCTAGCTGGGACCCAGTATAGTGGGCCTACTAAGTTGACGGGGATGAAGGGCTTTGTCAACTTAGTCAATATGCACGATTCTAGCTCGACTGACCGTACGATGTCCATCCAACGGCCGTAGTGCTTCTTTAACCTCTGGTCTTCTTGCTCCAGCCGCCCAAAGCAGCGCCGGTCGTGCCGCCTGCTCCTGCCTCCCGTGGCCGGCTGTGCTGCCGCGGAGGCCTCACCGCCCCCATACTACTCCCACCGCTGGCCAGGCCATCCCTCCACTCCACTCACCCACACCCCCTGTTATTCTGCGGCGACGGCAGCGCAGCCGAACCAGTGAACCCTCGTACTCCTCTCCGCGTGGGCATCCACTGCCGCGTCTTCCCCGGCTCCGCGTCGTCCCCTTCCTAGGCCTCGCCGTCGTCCACCGCCGTGGTGCTGTCGGCGCGGCGTGGTCAATGTGGTCAACGACCGAATTCCATCGGAAGAATACTGTACGTGGAGAGGCTGACAGCTGGGTCCACGGCAGCCGCAAGGAAGTGCCTCCTTATTACGTGGAAAATAATTATTCCTCCACCTGACAGCAGGGACCCACCGGACGCCCACCAGTATATCGCGAAAAAAACGTTTGCCCCTGACTGCTGGGACCCACCCGACGGGCCACCGTATTTCGCGAAAAAAACATTCCACCTGCTGTCAGCTCGGACCCACCGGAAGTGCCTCCTTATTACGCACAAAAAAATGAATACCCCCTGCTAGCTGGGACCCACCTTGGTGGGAGGCTAACTTGTGGGCCTACTAAGTTGACGAGGACGGAGGGCTTTGTCAACTTAGTCAATATGCACGATTCTAGCTCCAGTGACCGTACGATGTCCATCCAACGACCGTAGTGCTTCTTCAACCTTCGGTCTTCTTGCTCCAGCCGCCCAAACCAGCGCCGGTCGTGCCTCGTGCTCCTGCCTCCCGTGGCCGGCTGCGATGCGGCGGAGGCCTCACCGCCCCCTACTACTCCCACCGCTGGCCAGGCCATCCCTCTACTCACCCACACCCCTATTATTCTACGGCGACGGCAGCCTCACACCGCAGCGAAACAGTGAACCCTCGTACTCCTCTACGCGTGGGCATCCACTGCCGCGTCTTCCCCGACTCCGCGTCGTCCCCTTCCTAGGCCACGCCGTCATCCACCGCCCTGGTGCTCTCGGCGTGGCGTGGTCAACGTGGTCAAGGAATGGCTTCCATCGGACGTGGACTGTACGTGGAGAGGCTGACAGCTGGGTCCACGGCCGCAGCAAGGAAGTGCCTCGTTATTACGTGCAAAATAATTATTCCTCCACCTGACAGCGGGGACCCACTAGACGGGCCACCGTATTTTGCCCCCCTGACTGCTGGGACCCACCAGCTACATCTTCACACGCAAGGAAGTGCCTGACAGTCGAGACCCACCTGGTCGAAGCGTATGTAGCGTTGTCATTCTGGTCGCGAACATGTACGTACATATATACTGGTGGATGTAGAGGCGCGCACGTGTCGTAGTAGAGGCGGTCAGGGTGCAAGAAAGAAAATATGACCATGTATGTGTACATACGGGCGGGGTCTCAAACGCCTACTCGCGCATACGTACGGCGAGGGCTCGTGTACATGGCTGGGTCGGAACGGAGAAACATCGTCGTAGTCGTATTCATGGGGAGGCAACAGAATGCGTCGTGTTCATGGGGAGGCAACGAAATGCGTCGTGTTCATCGGGAGGGCTTGGACGGAACAAGCGATGGAAACGAGGCCTGGCGTACCGCACAACGGAGGAAACGGACCTCCTACGTTCGGAACGGGGTCCTATTGATCGGGAGGGGTCTGGCATACCGCAAAACGGAGGAAATGGACCTCCTACGGTCGAAACGGGGTTCCTATTCATCGGGAGGGGTGTGGCGTACCGCAAAACAGAGGAAACAGACTTGTGTTGGAGCGCTACGGTCGAAACGGGGGTCCTGTTCATCGGGAGGGGTGTGGCGTACCGCAAAACGGGACTCCACGGGATACTGTTCATCTCCACCGTCGACCCCCTCCAGCCTCCACGAGCTACTGTTCATCCATCGTCGACCTCCTCCAGCCTCCACCTGCGACTGTTCATCCAGGGGCTCCTGTTCATCCAGCCTCCACCGCGCGCTACTCCACCGCCTACTGTTCAACCAGCCCTCTCCACGGGCTCCTGTTCAACCACCCCTCCACGGGCTACTGTTCATCCTGCCCTCCACCGTCTACTGTTCATCCTGCCCTCCACGGGGTGGTCCTGTTCATCCAGCCCTCCACGGGGTCCTGTTCATCCAGCCCCAACCGGCTCGATCGATCGGGGTCCTGTTCATCCAGAGGCAACACCACGGGGTCCTGTTCATCCACCCCCACCGGGAACTGTTCATCCAACCCCCCCCCCCGCAACGCTCACTGTTCATCCAGAGGCAGCATCGATCGGCTTCAGTTAGCAGCAGTAGCGAAGGAATCGCTCGATCGGGTTCAGTTAACAGCCATTGATCGATCGCTCGGGTTCAGTAACGCGTAGCCTACAGTGCAATCGCTTGGGTTCAGTTAGAGCCCAACGCCTCGCTCGGGTTCAGTTAGAGCCAACGCCTCGCACACACGCGTGTACATGTACGAGAGAAACGCGCATCGCTCGGCCCCCGACCTCCCACCGTAACCGGGAACTCCCCGAAATTTTCCTCCCCCTCGCTTCTACCACGGTTTTTTCCGTCATGGATGGCCCAAAGAATGTCATGCAGCTGCGTCTCCGGCCCGCCCAGGACGAAAAGCCCATTTTCTGTCATGATTTTTTATCATAGAAGTAGGAGCCCATCACATCTATGATGATACCGGGTTTTGTCACAATTATCGTCATAGAAGTGTCATATGTATGACGGAAAAAAAATTCGTTCGGCCCAAAATGTCGCGGATGTGTCTTTTTTTGTAGTGTATTAAGGCCTCCTGTTAATAGAGTACCGGAACAAAGCATTAACACTTAGTGAATACATGAACTCCTCAAATACGGTCATTGCCGGGAGTGGTCCCAATTATTGTCACTTCAAGGTTACCGGATCATAACACATAGTAGGTGACTATTGACTTGCATGATAGGATCAAGAACTCACATATATTCATGAAAACATAATAGGTTCAAATCTGAAATCATGGCACTCGGGCTCTAGTGACAAGCATTAAGCATAGGAAAGTCATAGCAACATCAATCTTAGATCATAATGGATACTAGGGATCAAACCCTAACAAAACTAACTCGATTACATGGTAAATCTCATCCAACCCATCACCGTCCAACAAGCCTACAATGGGATTACTCATGCACGGCGGTGAGCATCATGAAATTGGTGATGGAGGAATGTTGATGATGACGATTGCGATGAATTCCCCTCTTCGGAGCCCCGAACGGACTCCAGATCAGCCCTCCCGAGAGAGATTAGGGCTTGGCGGCGCTCCGTATCGTAAAACATGATGAATCCTTCTTTCTGATTTTTTTCCTCCCCGAACGTGAATATATGGAGTTGGAGTTGAGGTCGGTGGAATCTCAGGAGGGCCACGAGGCAGGAGGCGTGCTACCTCTTGAGCACTGCGTTGGTTTTCCCCGAAGAGGAAGGGATGATGTAACAAAGTATCGTAAGTATTTCCCTCAGTTTTTGAGAACCAAGGTATCAATCCAGTAGGAGGCCACGCGCGAGTCCCTCGTACCTACAAAAACAAATAAATCCTCGCAACCAACATGATAAGGGGTTGTCAATCCCTACACGACCACTTACGAGAGTGAGATCTGAGAGACATGATAAGATAATATTTTTGGCATTTTTATGATAAAGATGCAAAGCAAAATAAAAGCAAAGTAAAAAAGCAAAGGAAATTACTAAGTATTGGGAAATTAATATGATGAAGATAGACCCGGGGGCCATAGGTTTCACTAGTGGCTTCTCTCAAGAGCATAAGTATTCTACGGTGGGTGAACGAATTACTGTTGAGCAATTGACAGAATTGAGCATAGTTATGAGAATATCTAGGTATGATCATGTATATAGGCATGACGTCCGAGACAAGTAGACTGACTCCTACCTGCATCTACTACTATTACTCCACTCATCGACCGCTATCCAACATGCATCTAGAGTATTAAGTTAATGAAAACAGAATAACGCCTTAAGCAAGATGACATCATGTAGAGGGATAAACTCATGCAATATGATGAAAACCCCATCTTGCTATCCGCAATGGCAACAATACAATACGTGCCTTGCTGCCCCTACTGTCACTAGGAAAGGACACCGCAAGATTGAACCCAAAGCTAAGCACTTCTCCCATTGCAATAAAGATCAATCTAGTAGGCCAAACCAAACTGATAATTCGAAGAGACTTGCAAAGATAACCAATCAAACATAAAAGAATTCAGAGAAGATTCAAATATTGTTCATAGATAGACTTGATCATAAACCCACAATTCATCGGTCTCAACAAACACACCACAAAAAGAAGATTACATCGAATAGATCTCCACAAGAGAGGGGGAGAACATTGTATTGAGATCCAAAAAGAGAGAAGAAGCCATCTAGCTAATAACTATGGACCCGTAGGTCTGAGGTGAACTACTCACACTTCATCGGAGGGGCTATGGTGATTATGTAGAGGCCCTCCGTGATCGATGCCCCCTCCGGCGGAGCTCCGGAACAAGCCGCAAGATGGGATCTCGTGGATACAGAAAGTTACGGTGGTGGAATTAGGGTTTTGGCTCCGTATCTGATCGTTTGGGGGTATGTAGGTATATATAGGAGGAAGGAGTACGTCGGTGGAGCAATAGGGGGCCCACGAGGGTGGAGCGTGCGCCGGGGGGGAGGGGTGGGGGGTAGGCGCGCCCCCGACCTCGTGGCCTCCTCTCTTGTTTCTTGATGTAGGGTACAAGTCTCCCTGGTCTTGTTCGTTGAGAAAATCACATTCCCGAAGGTTTCATTCCGTTTGGACTACGTTTGATATTCCTTTTCTTCGAAACCCTGAAAATAGGCAAAAAACAGCAATTCTGGGCTGGGCCTCCAGTTAGTAGGTTAGTCCAAAAAATAATATAAAAGTGGATAATAAAGCCCAATAATGTCCAAAACAGAAGCTAATATAGCATGGAGCAATCAAAAATTATAGATACGTTGGAGACGTATCAAGCATCCCCAAGCTTAATTCCTGCTCGTCCTCGAGTAGGTAAATGATAAAAACAGAATTTTTGATGCGGAGTGCTACTTGGCACAATTTTAATGTAATTATTCTTAATTGTGGTATGAATATTCAGATCCGAAAGATTCAAGACAAAAATTCATATTGACATAAAAATAATAATACTTCAAGCATACTAACAAAGCAATTATGTCTTCTCAAAATAACATGGCCAAAGAAAGTTCATCCCTACAAAATCATATAGTTTAGTCATGCTCCATTTTCGTCACACAAGAATGCTCTCATCATGCACAACCCCGATGACAAGCCAAGCAATTGTTTCATACCTTAGCAATCTCAAACCTATAAACTTTCACGCAATATATGAGCGCGAGCCATGGACATAGCACTATGGGTGGAATAGAATATGATGATGGGGGTTATGTGGAGAAGACAAAAAGGGAGAAAGTCTCACATCAACTAGGCTAATCAATGGGCTATGGAGATGCCCACCAATTGATGTTAATGCAAGGAGTAGGTATTGCCATGCAACGGATGCACTAGAGCTATAAATGTATGAAAGCTCAACAAAAGAAACTAAGTGGGTGTGCATCCAACTTGCTTGCTCACGAAGACCTAGGGCACTTGAGGAGGCCCATTGTTGGAATAACAAGCCAAGTTATATAATGAAAATTTCCCACTAGTATATGAAAGTGGCAAAACAAGAGACTCTCTATCATGAAGGTTATGGTGCTACTTTGAAGCACAAGTGTGGCAATGGATAGTAACATTGTCCCTTCTCTCTTTTTCTCTCATTTTTTTATTTAGGACTTTTTCTTTTTATATATGGCCTTTCTCTTTTATTTATTAATTTATTTATTTCCTCACTTGGGACAATGCTCTATAAAATGATGATCATCACACATCTATTTATTTACAACTCAGTGATTACAACTCGATGCTAGAACAAAAGATGACTCTATATGAATGCCTCCGGCGGTGTACCGGGATATGCAATGAACCAAGAGTGACATGTATGAAAGAATTATGAACAGTGCCTTTGCCACAAATACTATGTCAACCAGATGATCATGCTAAGCAATATGACAATGATGAATGTGTCATGATAAACAGAATGGTGGAAAGTTGCATGGCAATATATCTCGGAAGTGCTATGGAATTGCCATAATAGGTAGATATGGTGGCTGTTTTGAGGAAGATATAAGGAGGTTTATGTGTGAAAGAGCGTACCAAATCACGGGGTTTGGATGCACCAGCGAAGTTTGCACCAACTGTCAATGTGATAAAGGGCAATGCACGGTACCGAAGAGGCTAGCAATGATGGAAGGGTGAGAGTGCGTATAATCCATGGACTCAACATTAGTCATAAAGAATTCACATACTTATTGCAAAAATCTACAAGTCATCAAAAACCTCGGCACTATGCGCATGCTCCTAGGGGGATAGATTGGTAGGAAAAGACCATCGCTCGTCCCCGACCGCCACTCATAAGGAAGACAATAAAAAAAACACCTCATGTTTCAAATTTGTTACACAACATTTACCATACGTGCATGCTACGGGACTTGCAAACTTCAACACATGCACTTCTCAAATTCACAACTACTCAACTAGCACGACTTGGATATTATTACCTCCATATCTCAAAACAATCATCAAGCATCAAACATCTCTTAGTATTCAAAACACTCCTAGGAAATTTTTTACTAATCTTGAATACCTAGCATATTAGGATTATTTAAGAAAATTACCATGCTATTTAAGGCTCTCAAAATAATCTAAGTGAAGCATGAGAGATCAATAGTTTCTATAAAACAAATCCACCACCGTGCTCTAAAAGATATAAGTGAAGTACTAGAGCAAAACTATATAACTCAAAAGATATAAGCGAAGCACATAGAGTATTCTAACAAATTCCAAATCATGTATGGCTCTCTCAAAAGGTGTGTACAGCAAGGATTATTGTGGTAAACTAACAAATAAAGACTCAAATAATACAAGACGCTCCAAGCAAAACACATATCATGTGATGAATAAAAATATAGCTCCAAGTGAAGTTACTGATAGAAGTAGACGAAAAGAGGGGATGCCTTCTGGGGCATCCCCAAGATTTGGCTTTTAGGTGTCCTTAGATTATCTTGGGGGTGCCATGGGCATCCCCAAGCTTAGGCTCTTGCCACTCCTTGTTCCATAATCCATCAAATCTTTACCCAAAACTTGAAAACTTCACAACACAAAACTTAAAGTAGAAAATCTCGTGAGCTCCGTTAGCGAAAGAAAACAAAAGACCACCTCAAGGTACTGTAATGAAATAATTATTTATTTATATTGGTGTTAAACCTACTTTATTCCAACTTCTCTATGGTTTATAAACTATTTTACTAGCCATAGATCCATTAAAATAAGCAAACAACACACGAAAAATAGAATCTGTCAAAAACAGAACAATCTGTAGTAATCTGTAGCTAGCGAAAGATCTGGAACCCCAAAAATTCTAAACTAAATTTCTGGACGTGAGTAATTTATCTATTAATCATCTTCAAAAAGAATTAACTAAATAGCACTTTCCAAATACATATGGTAGCAGTTCTCGTGAGCACTAAAGTTTCTATTTTTTACAGCAAGATTAACAAGACTTTCCCCAAGTCTTCCCAACGGTTCTACTTGGAACAAACACTAATTAAACACAAAAAACACAACATAAACAGAGGCTAAATAAATTATTTATTACTAAACAGGAGAAAAAGCAAGGAATAAAAATAAAATTGGGTTGCCTCCCAACAAGCGCTATCGTTTAACGCCCCTAGCTAGGCATAAAAAGCAAGGATAGATCTAGGTATTGCCATCTTTGGTAGGAAATTCTTCAGTGAGGCATCTACCATCTTTAGGAATTTATTTATTTTTATTGATTATCAAACTTTTAGGCACAAGATTGAAAAATTCATTTGTAACGATGGTTCCTTAATGATAGCAAAAAGATTGGGACGAATACTTATAGATTTGAGATCCGCAGTTTCCTTAGAGGATTCACCCCTTATTTTTAGGAACATACATAAGCTTGGGAATTTTAGTGGAAGTACTTGGAGTATTCTTTATGGAAGAAAAAGCGGTTCCCAAGTTGGTAATAATATCCTCAAGTTTATCGATCCTAGTGGAATCATGATTTATTTCCTCATTAGCTATGGGTTCCTTCTCTTTAATATTTTTCAAAGTGACTCCTACTTTAGATCCATATTGAGAGATTCGGTTGTGGATATTTTTATCCAAATTTTCAATTAACTCTATGGTAGCAACCTTATTTTCAATAATTTTGAGCCTCTGCATTACATGCTCCAAAGTTAAAACAGTTCCATTAACCAAAAGAGGGGGTGAGCCAAACAAATCTATCATAGCATTATAAGAATCAAAAGTATGGCTACCCAAGAAGTTCCCTCCGGTAATAGTATCAAGGATATATCTATGCCAAGGAGTTACGCCTATGTAATTTTGTTGAATAAGAACGGAAGTAGATTGCTTCCTGGTAGATCTATTTTGAGCATTGCAAATTCTATACCAAGCATCTTTTAGATTTTCTCCCTCCCTTTGCTTAAAATTTAGAATTTCATTATTGGGAGACAATGGAGAAGATAAGGGACTAGCCATAACAACAAGCAAACAGAAAAGAGGCAAATAGAGAAGGAGAGGGAGGATAGAGAGAGAGGGCGAATAAAACGGCAAGGGTGAAGTGGGTGAGAGGAAAACGAGAGGCAAATGGCAAATAATGTAATGCGGGAGATAGGGATTGTGATGGGTACTTGGTATATTAACTTTTGCGTTGACTCCCCGGCAACGACGCTAGAAATCCTTCTTGCTACCACTTGAGCACTGCGTTGGTTTTCCCCAAAGAGGAAGGGATGATGCAGCAAAGTAGCGTAAGTATTTCCCTCAGTTTTTGAGAACCAAGGTATCAATCCAGTAGGAGGCCACGCGTGAGTCCCTCGTACCTAGACAAAACAAATAAATCCTCGCAACCAACGTGATAAGGGGTTGTCAATCCCTACACGGCCACTTACGAGAGTGAGATCTGATAGACATGATAAGATAATATTTTTGGTATTTTTATGATAAAGATGCAAAGCAGAATAAAAGCAAAGTAAAAAAGCAAAGGAAATTACTAAGTATTGGGAGATTAATATGATGAAGATAGACCCAGGGGCCATAGGTTTCACTAGTGGCTTCTCTCAAGAGCATAAGTATTCTATGGTGGGTGAACGAATTACTGTTGAGCAATTGACAGAATTGAGCATAGTTATGAGAATATCTAGGTATGATCATGTATATAGGCATCACGTCCGAGACAAGTAGACCGACTCCTGCCTGCATCTGCTACTATTACTCCACACATCGACCGCTATCCAACATGCATCTAGAGTATTAAGTTAATGAAAACAGAGTGACGCCTTAAGCAAGATGACATGATGTAGAGGGATAAACTCATGCAATATGATGAAACCCCATCTTGATATCCTCGATGGCAACAATACAATGCATGCCTTGCTGCCCCTACTGTCACTGGGAAAGGACACCGCAAGATTGAACCCAAAGCTAAGCACTTCTCCATTGCAAGAAAGATCAATCTAGTAGGCCAAAGCAAACTGATAATTCGAAGAGACTTGCAAAGATAACCAATCATACATAAAAGAATTCAGAGAAGATTAAAATATTGTTCATAGATAGACTTGATCATAAACCCAGAATTCATCGGTCTCAACAAACACACCGCAAAAAGAAGATTACATCAAATAGATCTCCACAAGAGAGGGGGAGAACATTGTATTGAGATCCAAAAAGAGAGAAAAAGCCATCTAGCTAATAACTATGGACCCGTAGGTATGAGGTGAACTACTCACACTTCATTGGAGGGGCTATGGTGATGATGTAGAAGCCCTCCGTGATCGATGCCCCCTCCGGCGGAGCTCCGGAACAGGCCCCAAGATGGTCGTGGATACAGAAAGTTACGGCGGTGGAATTAGGGTTTTGGCTCCGTATGTGATTGTTTGGGGGTACGTAGGTATATATAGGAGGAAGGAGTACGCCGGTGGAGCAACAGGGGGCCCACGAGGGTGGAGGGCGCGCCTGCGGGGTAGGCGCTGTGACGCCCCCGATTCAATCATACACTAATCATACACGCAAACGTGTACCATCAAGACCAAGGACTCACGGGAAGATATCACAACACAACTGTACAAATAAAGAAAGTCATACAAGCATCATATTACAAGCCAGGGGCCTCGAAGGCTCGAATGCAAGAGCTCGATCATAGACGAGTCAGCGGAAGCAACAATATCTGAGTACATACATAAGTTAAAGAAGTTTGCCTTAAGAAGGCTAGCACAAACTGGGATACAGATCGAAAGAGGCGCATGCCTCATGCCTGGGATCCTCCTAAACTACTCCTGGTCGTCGTCAGCGGCCTGCACGTAGTAGTAGGCACCTCCGATGTAGTAGGAGTCGTCGTCGACGGTGGCGTCTGGCTCCTGGGCTCCAACATCTGGTTGCGACAACCAGGTAGAAGGGAAAGGGGAAAAGAGGGGGAAAATAACCGTGAGTACTCATCCAAAGTACTCGCAAGCAAGGAGCTACACTACATATGCATGGGTATATGTGTAAAGGGCCATATCGGTGGACTGAACTGCAGAATGTCAGAATAAGAGGGGGATAGCTAATCCTGTCGAAGACTATGCTTCAGGCCACCTCCATCTTGCAGCATGTAGAAGAGAGCAGAAGGTAAGTCCACCAAGTAGCATCGCATAGCATAATCCTACCCGGCGATCCTCTCCTCGTCGGCCTGTTAGAGAGCGATCATCGGGTTGTATCTGGCACTTGGAAGGGTGTGTTTTATTAAGTATCCGGCTCTAGTTGTCATAAGGTCAAGGTACAACTCCAAGTCCTCCTGTTACCGAAGATCACGGCTATTCGAATAGATTAACTTCCCTGCAGGGGTGCACCACATTTCCCAACACGCTTGATCCACTTTGTCCGGACACACTTTTCTGGGTCATGCCCGGCCTCGGAAGATCAACACGTCGCAGCCCTACCTAGGCACAACAGAGAGGTCAGCACGCCGGTCTAAAACCTATGGTGCAGGGGTCTGGGCCCGTCGCCCTTTGCACACCTGCATGTTGCGAACGCGGCCGGAAGCAAAACTAGACCCCTTAATACAAGAGCAGGCTTACGGTCCAATCCGGCGCGCGCCACTCAGTCGCTGACGTCACGAAGGCTTCGGCTGATACCACGACGTCGAGTGCCCATAACCATCCCCGCGTAGATGGTTAGTGCGTATAGGCCAGTGGCTAGACTCAGATCAAATACCAAGATCTCGTTAAGTGTGCTAAGTATCCGCGAACACCGCCCAGGGCCAGGCCCACCTCTCTCCTAGGTGGTCTCAACCTGCCCTGTCGTTCCGCCTCAAAGTAACAGTCGGGGGCCGTCGAGAACTTAGGCCCACCACTACCTGGATGGAGCCACCTGCCCCTTCAGCCCCCACATCAGAACCACCTGCGGGTACTCAACGAGCCGACCCGACTTTAGTCACCACCTGTATAGTATGTATATATGTATAAGTATATACCCGTGATCACCTCCCGAGTGATCACGGACTGATAGTATAGCATGGAAGACGGACAAGAATGTAGGGCCATTGATGATAAACTAGCAACCTATACTAAGCATGTAGGATTGCAGGTAAGGTATCAACAGTTGTAGCAACAATGACAAGCTATGCAATAGAATAGGATTAACGGAAAGCAGTAACATGCTACACTACTCTAATGCAAGCAGTAGAGAGAAGAGTAGGCGATATCTGGTGATCAAGGGGGGGGCTTGCCTGGTTGCTCTGGCAAGAAGGAAGGGTCATCTTCAATGTAGTCGAACACACAAACATCGGCAGTAGTCTCGGAGTCTACCGGAAAGAAGTAACGGAGGGGGAACATAATAAATAACAGAGCACTCAAAGAAACGCAAAGCATAACATGGTGATACGCGGTGCTAGGGGTGACCTAACACAGTAGGAGGTGATACCGGCGAAGGGGGGAAACATCCGGGAAAGTATCCCCGGTGTTTCGCGTTTTCGGACCGGTGAACCGGATGGGGAAAGTTGTGAGTTCGATAGGTTAGGGATGTGTGGCGGACGAACGGGCTGCGTATTCGGATTCGTCTTGTCGTTCCAAGCAACTTTCATGTAGAAAGTATTTTCATCTGAGCTACGGTTTATTTTCTATTAATTTTAAAAGGTTTAAATCATTTTTAGGATTTATTTAATTATTTTAATTCAACATTATCCAGAATAGTGCATGCTGACATCATCATGATGTCAGCAGTCAACATGGTGTTGACTAGTCAAACTGACGTGTGGGTCTAGTGGGACCCACCTGTCATACACTGTTTAGGTTAATCAGGGTTTAGGTTAATTAGTTAGGCTTAATTAGTTAACTAAAATGATTAGGTTAAACTAATACAGAATTAATTAAGTTAATTATTATTATTATTATTGTTATCTCTTTTTTAATTCTTTTTTTCATAAGAAAAATGTTCTGGGCATGGGGCCCATCTGTCATAGGCCCCAGGGGCCTTGGCGGGTTTGATCCAGCGGATGCGAGCGCAGCCAAGCGAGCACTCGCCCGTAGGGCGGGACGAGGCCGCTAGGGCAACGACGGCGCGACAAACTGGCGCGGCCAGCCGGGGCCACGGCGAGCGGAGGCGAGGGGTGGCGCCGGCGGCATCAGGAGGCGGCGCCGGAGTGTGGTAAG
Source organism: Triticum aestivum (assembly GCF_018294505.1). Taxonomy (NCBI): domain Eukaryota; kingdom Viridiplantae; phylum Streptophyta; class Magnoliopsida; order Poales; family Poaceae; genus Triticum; species Triticum aestivum. Next base: position 142,022,739 of record NC_057806.1, read on the forward strand.
GTGAGGCCAGGGCTAGGCGGCGCTGGGGCTGGGCGTGGCCAGGCGGAGGAGAGCGGAAGCGCGGCCGTGGCCGCAAACGGGTGAGGCCGGGAGGGCGCAGGCCGGCGCGAGGACGCGCACGAGCGCGGCCAGGGCGCGGCCCGGCCACGGCGTCCGAATGGGCAGGGGTATGAGGAGAGGGGGCGAGAGGCCCAAGGCCTCACCGGGGTTCACAGGGTCAAGGGCAGCGGGCTCGACGGAGGTCGGGGACGACGATGTCGGAGACGGAGAGGCAGTCCGGCGATGGCGGTGATGAGGTTGGGGCAGCGACGACCCGGGGAGGAGGTGAGGAAGCACGGTGGCGACGACGGGGTCCGGCGAGTCGGAGTGACGGTGGTGGTGCTCCCGTGACGTGGTGGTGGTTGGCAACGGCGTAGGGCGCAGCGGCGGGGCGGCGTGCGTCGACGACAGGTGGCCGAGCCGGAGGCGCTCCAGGCGGCGGCGGCAGGCAACGGGGTCGGGAGCGGCTCCGGGCTCAGGGCGGTCCGGTGAGGAGGAGGAGGAGGACGGGGACGGCAGCAGGGCGGCGCCGATGACGGGCACCGTCGTCGAGGTCGCGGGGTGGCCCGGGATCGGGGTGATCCCGATCCAGATCGTGGGGGGAAGGGGGAGGTGCTTGGGAGAGTGGGGGGATCGGGGAGAGTGGGTTAGCGGTTAGGGTTCGGTCTGGGTTGGCCAGGGGTATAGGCCAGGGAGAGGGCCGGTTGGGCCAGTCTGGCGGCCCATCGGCCTGCCGGGCCGAGGCCTGGATGGGGGGTTCCTTCCCTCTTTTTTGTTTTGTTTTATCTTTTGTCTTTTCTTTTTATTTATTCTTTTCTATTTTAGTTTAGTCACACTTTATTTTAGTTTTTATAAAATATGACCATAGCTCCTAAAATAAGGTTTCAGAACATCCCTCTACCATAAAAAGTTTGGTGGTCAATTAAACTAGTTTAACATTTGTTTATTATTTAAAATCATTTGAATAATTGTTTTGCTATGGTTTTATTCACTTTAGAGTATTTAATCATTTCATAAAAGTGTGCTTCCTCCACCATAATTGATTATGATTTATTTGCTACAATTTGAACATTTTTGATTTGACAATTGAAAACTTTTAATGTTTGACTTTAATTGAAATTTGAATTTGGCTCGGATCTGAACTAACACGAGATTAGCAACAGTAATCGTGGTGACGTGGCATCATTACCAGAGGGTTACTGTAGCTTGATTATCCGGGCGTCACAGGCGCGCCCCTACCTCGTGGCCTCCTCTCTAGTTTCTTGACGTAGGGTCCAAGTCTCCCGGGTCTTGTTCATTGAGAAAATCACGTTCCCGAAGGTTTCATCCCGTTTGGACTCCGTTTGATATTCCTTTTCTTCAAAACCCTGAAATAGGCAAAAAACAACAATTCTAGGCTGGGCCTCTGGTTAGTAGGTTAGTCCCAAAAATAATATAAAAGTGGATAATAAAGCCCAATAATGTCCAAAACAGTAGATAATATAGCATGGAGCAATCAAAAATTATAGATACGTTGGAGATGTATTGATAACCCGCAAGTATAGGGGATCGCAACAGTTTTCGAGGGTAAAGTATTCAACCCAAATTTATTGATTCGACACAAGGGGAGCCAAAGAATACTCTCAAGTATTAGTAGCTGAGTTGTCAATTCAACCACACCTGGAAACTTAATATCTACAGCAAAGTATTTAGTAGCAAAGTAATATGATAGTAGTGATAACGGTAACAAAAGGTAACGGTAGTAAAAGCAATGTTTTTGCTATTTTGTAGTGATGATAGCAATAGCAACAGGAAAGTAAATAAGCCAAGAACAATATGTGGAAAGCTCGTAGGCAATGGATCGGTGATGGAGAATTATGCCGGATGCGGTTCATCATGTAACAGTCATAACCTAGGGTGACACAGAACTAGCTCCAGTTCATTGATATAATGTAGGCATGTATTCCGAATAGTCATACATGCTTATTGAAAAGAACTTGCATGACATCTTTTGTCCTACCCTCCCGTGGTAGCGGGGTCCTTACGGAAACTAAGGGATATTAAGGCCTCCTTTTAATAAAGTACCGGAACAAAGCATTAACACATAGTGAATACATGAACTCCTCAAACTACGGTCATCACTTGTAAGTATCCCGATTATTGTCACTTCGGGGTTAACGGATCATAACACATAATAGGTGACTATAGACTTGCAAGATAGGATCAAGAACACTCATATATTGATGAAAACATAATAGGTTCAGATCTGAAATCATGGCACTCGGGCCCTAGTGACAAGCATTAAGCATAGCAAAGTCATAGCAACATCAATCTCAGAACATAGTGGACACTAGGGATCAAACCCTAACAAAACTAACTCAATTACATGATAGATCCCATCCAACCCATCACTGTCCAGCAAGCCTACGATGGAATTACTCACACACGGCGGTGAGCATCATGAAATTGGTGATGGAGGATGGTTGGTTATGACGATGGCGACGGATTCCCCTCTCCGGAGCCCCGAACGGACTCCAGATCAGCCCTCCCGAGAGGTTTTAGGGCTTGGCGACGGCTCCGTATTGTAAAATGCGATGATTTCTTCTCCCTGATTTTTTTCTCATCGAAACTCAATATATGGAGGTGGAGATGGAGTCAGAGAGGCAACAGGGGGCCCACGAGGTAGGGGGGCGCGCCCCCCACCCTCGTGGCAAGACGGTGGCCCCCCTGGCCTTCATCTTTGGCATGTATTTTTCTTATTTTCTGAAAAGTGTCTCCGTGAAGTTTCAGGTCATTCCGAGAACGTTTGCTCCTGCACATAAATAACACCATGGTAGTTCTGCTGAAAACAGCGTTAGTCTGGGTTAGTTCCATTCAAATCATGCAAGTTAGAGTCCAAAACAAGGGCAAAAGTGTTTGGAAAAGTAGATACGTTGGAGACGTATGACGTATCAGGGCGCGCCCTGCATCCCTCGTGGACAAGGTGTGGGCCCCCTTACGCTGATTATTTTGCTGGTATTTTTTATAAGTCCAAAACGTGTCTCCGTGAACTTTCAGGTCATTTCGAGAACTTTTATTTCCGCACACAAATAACACTATGGCAATTCTGTTGAAAACAGCGTCAGTCCGGGTTAGTTCTATTCAAATCATGCAAATTAGAGTCCAAAACAAGGGCAAAAGTGTTTGGAAAAGTAGATACGTTGGAGACGTATCAACTCCCCCATGCTTAAACCTTTGCTTGTCCTCAAGCAATTCAGTTGACAAACTAAAAGTGATAAAGAATAACTTTAACAAACTCTATTTGCTCTTGTTGTTGCAAATATGTAAAGCCAACATTCTAGTTTTCAGCAAAGATTATGAACTAACCATATTCACAATAACATTTAGGTCTCATGTTTACTCATATCAATGGCATAATCAACTAGCGAGCAATAATAATAAATCTCGGATGACAACACTTTCTCAAAACAATCATAATATGATATAACAAGATGGTATCTCGCTAGCCCTTTCTGAGACCGCAAAACATAAATGCAGAGCACCTTTAAAGACCAAGGACTGACTAGACATTGTAATTCATGGTAAAAGAGATCCAGTCAAGTCATACTCAATGTAAACTAACAATAGTGAATGCAAATGACAGCGGTGCTCTCCAACTGGTTCTTTTTAATAAGAGGATGATGACTCAGCATAAAAGTAAATAGATAGGCCCTTCGTAGAGGGGAGCAGGGATTTGTAGAGGTGCCAGAGCTCGGTTTCGAAACAGAGGTGAATAATATTTTGAGCGGTATACTTTCATTGTCAACATAACAACCAAGAGATGGCGATATCTTCCATGCTACACACATTATAGGCGGTTCCCAAACAAAATGGTGAAGTTTATGCTCCCCCTTCCACCACAAGCATCAATCCATGGCTTGCTCGAAACAACGAGTGCCTCCAACTAACAAGAGTCCCAGGGGGAGTTTTGTTTGCAATTATTTTGATTTATTTTGCATAAAGCATGGGACTGGGCATCCCGGTGACCAGCCATTTATCTCGTGAGTGAGGAGTGGAGTCCACTCCTCTTGAGAATAACCCACCTAACATGGAAGATACAGACAACCCTAGTTGATACATGAGCTATTCGAGCATACAAAACAGGATATTTATTTGAAGGTTTAGAGTTTGGCACATACAAATTTACTTGGAACGGCAGGTAGATACCATATATAGGTAGGTATAGTGGACTCATGTGGAATAACTTTGGGGTTTAAGGAGTTTGGATGCACAAGCAGTATTCCCTCTTAGTACAGGTGAAGGCTAGCAAAAGACTAGGAAGCGACCAGCTAGAGAGCGACAACAGTCATGAACATGCATTAAAATTAATCAACACTGAATGCAAGCATGAGTAGGATATAATTCACCATGAACATAAATATCGTGAAGGCTATGTTGATTTTGTTTCAACTACATGCGTGAGCATGTGCCAAGTCAAGTCACTTAAATCATTCAGAGGAGGATACCACCCTATCATACCACATCATAACCATTTTAATAGCATGTTGGCACGCAAGGTAAACCATTATAACTCATAGCTAATCAAGCATGGCACAAGAAACTATGATCTCTAGTTGTCATTGCAAACATGTTTATTCATAATAGGCTGAATCAGGAACGATGAACTAATCATATTTACAAAAACAAAAGAGGTCGAGTTCATACCAACTTTTCTCATCTCAGCCAGTCCATCATATATCATCATAATTGCCTTTCACTTGCACGACCGAACAATGTGAATAATAATAATAGTGCACATGCATTGGACTAAGCTAGAATCTGCAAGCATTCAATAAACAGGAGAAGACAAGGAAATATGGGCTCTTTTGTCAGATCAACAATAATGCATGTAAGAGCCACCTCAACTATTTAATTATGGTATTCTCCTATCGACCCCCAAAGAAAAGAAAAGAAATAAAACTATTTACACGGGAAAGCTCCCAACAAGCAAAAGAAGAACAGGAAATATTTTTGGGTTTTCTTTTTAATTACTACTACAAGCATGGAAAGTAAACTAATTAAAAGCTACAACTAATTTTTTTGGTTTTTCTTAAGGTTTATTAAACAAACAAGAAGAAAGCATAAAAAGGAAAATAAACTAGCATGGATGATACAATGAAAAAGTATGAGCACCAACATCTAGCAATGAGTGTGTGAGCATAAATGTAATGTCGGTGAGAAAAACGTACTCCCCCAAGCTTAGGCTTTTGGCCTAAGTTGGTCTATGGCCACGGCTGGGCTGGCGGATATCCATAATAATAGTTGGGGTCATGCTGAGATGCAGCGGCTATCGCCTGATGAGCTGCAGCGTGGCGACGAGCGGCCTCCGCTCTCCTCTCGTACTCATATGCCTCCTCTCTGGTAATAGTATATCCTCCTCTTGCCTGATAATCAAATAAAGCAGGAGCAGGGAGAGTAATATGGACAGCACGGCGTCTGTCAAAGATTAGTCGATACTAGAGAGGTTATTCGTTCCTCTCGACAAACTGGTGGTGAACCATAGCATTAAAATCTAGATAGGCAGGAGGTAATTCAATATCATCCTCGCGCACATCTATACCAAGAAAATTAGCTACGCGAGTTGCATAAATTCCACCAAAGAAATCTCCATTACGTCTATTAAGATGCAACCTACGTGCAACAATGGCTCCCAAATTATATGATTTGTCTCCTAACACAGCACTCCTAAGAATACTGAGGTCAGGGACACACACGTGACATGCTTCATCTTTACCATTTATGCATCTACCTATGAAGAGAGCAAAATAATGTATGACAGGAAAGTGAATTCTCCCTATGGTAGCTTGTGTAATATCTCTAGATTCTCCCACAGTTATATCAGCAAGAAAATCTCTAAATTCAGATTTGCGAGGATCCCTTATACTACCCAATTGTGGAAGTTTGCATGCAGTGGTAAAATCCTCTAAGTCCATGGTATAAGATTTATCATAAAGATCAAATAGGACAGTTGGAGAATTACGTGAAGTGGAAAATTCAAACCTCCTCACAAAGGAGCTAGTGAGCTCATGATACTGACTGCACTTCTCTTCCTCGAAGCTCACGAGATCAGCGTTACGCAAATATGCGTTGAATTGTTCTTTTATTCCCGCTTGATCCATAAAGTTTTCAGAAGGCCACTCGCAAGGACGCACTGGAGCTTCTCTTGGTGGCTCTTCGTCAGCATCACGCATTGCAAGCCTGGGTCCTTGCTTCTTTGAAGAACCACCTTGGAACATTTTCCTAAGCATTTTTTTCCTCTGAAAAATTCTGATTTTTTTAGTAACTTCATAATAAAAGTAAACCAAACTCAATAATATTGATAGCAACTACTCCTACAAGTGCCTAGGGCCTATATCATGCGTCAAAACTACTTTTGACCATATAAATTTGACATGCAAGCTCAAGAACAAGGTCACCTAAGCAGCAAAAACTTGCAATGAATAAAGCACTAGAACAAAAACTAATTGGACCAATGGAGGAGTCACATACCAAGGAACAATCTCCCCAAGCAGTTTTGTGAGATGTGCTTTGAGCAAGGAGATCGAAAATGGCAGCAAGACGAGCTTGGACTCGGGTTTGAGCTGGTTTTTCGTGTTTGGGGGAGGAAGAAGGAGTGTGTGGGTGAAAGAATAAGTGGAGGAGGGCCACCGTGGGCCCACAAGGCAGGGGGGCGCCCTAGAGGGGTGGGCGCGCCCTCCACCCTCGTGGCAAGGTGGTTGGCCCCCGTGGTGTGTTCTTTATTCCATAAATCCTCAAATATTCTAGAAAAAAACATATTTAATTTTCACGGCATTTGGAGAACTTTTATTTTCGAGGTATTTTTATATTGCACGGATAATCAGATAACAGGTAGAAAAATATTTATTTTTATTTTATTTAATATAAATAATAGAAAGTAAAAGTGGGGTACAGAAGGTTATGCCTTCTAGTTTCATCCATCTCATGATCATCAAAAGAAATCCACTAACAAGGTTGATCAAGTCTTGTTAACGAACTCATTCCGAATAACATGGAACCGGAGAAATTTCGAATACCACTATGTTACCTCAATGGGGATATGCACATCCCCAATAATAAGAATATCATATTTCTTCATGATAGTAGGAAGAGGAAATTCAAAACCTCCAAATATAATCGATGGAATTTTTCCAATAGAATTGATACTATGAACTTGAGGTTGTTTCCTCGGAAAGTATACTATATGCTCATTACCATTAATATGAAAAGTGACATTGCCTTTAGTGCAATCAATAACAGCCCCTGTAGTATTCAAAAAGGGTCTTCCAAGAATAATAGACATACTATCGTCCTCGAGAATATAAAGAATAACAAAGTCTGTTAAAATAGTAACGTTTGCAACTACAACAGGCACATCCTCACAAATACCGACAGGTATAGCAGTTGATTTATCAGCCATTTGCAAAGATATTTCAGTACGTGTCAACTTATTCAAATCAAGTCTACGATATAAAGAGAGAGGCATAGCACTAACACCAGCTCCAAGATCACATAAAGCAGTTTTAACATAATTTCTTTTAATGGAGCATGGTATAGTGGGTACTCCTGGATCTCCAAGTTTCTTTGGTATTCCACCCTTAAAAGTATAATTAGCAAGCATGGTGGAAATTTCAGCTTCTGGTATCTTTCTTTTATTTTTAATAATATCTTTCATGTACTTAGCATAAGGATTGGTTTTGAGCATATCAGTTAATCGCATACGTAAAAATATAGGTCTAATCATTTTAGGAAAGCGCTCAAAATCCTCATCATCCTTTTCTTGGATGGTTTAGGAGGAAAAGGCATGGGTTTCTGAACCCAAGGCTCTCTTTCTTTACCATGTTTCCTAGCAACTCAGTCTTTCTTATCATAACGTTGATTCTTTGATTGTGCGTTATCAAGATCAACAACAGGTTCAATTTCTACATCATTATCATTACTAGGTTGAGCATCATCATTAACATTACCACTAGTTTCAGGTTCATTACCAGATTGTGTTTCAGCATCAGAAATAGAGATATCATTTGGATTCTCAGGTGTTTCAACAATAGGATCACTAGAAGCATGCAAAGTCCTATCATTTCTCTTTTTCTTCTTTTTAGAAGAGCTAGGTGCATATATATTATTTCTCTGAGAATCTTGCTCCATTCTTTTAGGATGGCCTTCAGGATACAAAGGTTCCTGAGTCATTCTACCACCTCTAGTCATAACTCTAACAACATTATCATTATTCTTATTATTCAATTCATTGAGTAAATCATTTTGAGCTTTAAGTACTTGTTCTACTTGAGTGGTAACCATACAAGCATGTTTACTAATAAGTTTAAGTTCACTTTTAACAGTAGCCATATAATCACCCAAGTGTCCAAGCATATTTCAACTGTATTTCAATTTTCTACCAAAATAAGCATTAAAATCTTCTTGCTTAGCCATAAATCTATCAAACTCATCTAAGCATGGGCTAGCAAACTTAGTAAATGGGATTACAACTTTATCATATCTATAGAGAGAATTTACCTTTACTACCTATGTCGGGTTATCAAGACCATGAGTTTCTTCAATAGGTAAAGGATTAATATTATATGTTTCTTCAACAGGCGGTAAATTAATACCATGTATTTCTTCAATTGGAGGTAAATTCTTAACATCTTCAGCTTTAATAGCTTTTTCTTTCGTAGATTTCTTTGCCTCTTGCATATCTTCAGGACTGAGAAATAGAATACCCCTCTTCTTCAGAGTTGGTTTAGGAATAGGCTCAGGAATTGGCTCCGGAGGTGTCCAATTATTTTCATTTGTCAACATATTATTCAATAGATTCAGCTTCATCCGGTGTTCTTTCCCTGAAAACAGAACCATCACAACTATCCAGGTAATCTCTGGAGGCATCGGTAAGTCCATTATAAAAGATATCAAGTATTTCATTTTTCTTAAGAGGATGATCATGCAAAGCATTAAGTAATTGGAGAAGCCTCCCCCAAGCTTGTGGGAGACTCTCTTCTTCAATTTGCACAAAATTATATATATCCCTTAAAGCAGCTTTTTTCTTATGAGCAGGGCAATATTTAGCAGAGAAGTAATAAATCATATCTTGGGGACTACACACACAACCAGGATCAAGAGAATTAAACCATATCTTAGCATCACCCTTCAATGAGAATGGAAATATTTTAAGGATATAAAAGTAGCAAGTTCTCTCATCTTTAGTGAATAGGGTAGCTATATCATTCAATTTAGTAAGATGTGCCACAACAGTTTCAGATTCATAACCATGAAAAGGATCGGATTCAACCAAAGTAATTATATCAGGATCAACAGAGAATTCATAATCCTTATCATTAGCAAAGATAGGTGAAGTAGCCAAAGCAGAGTCAGGTTTCATTTTATCATTTAGAGATTGCTTACTCCATTTAGTTAACAATTTTTTAAGTTCAGTTCTATTTCTGCAAGCTAAAATAGCTAAAGAAGCATCTTGATCAAATACATAACCCTTAGGAATAGCAAGTGGTTCTTCATCATCACTTTCATCGGTATCATCAGATTCAATATTTTCAATTTCTCTAGCCCTAGCAAGTTGTTCATCAACAAAAACACTAAGTGGCATAGTAGTATCAGGCATAGAGGTAGTTTCATCATAAGTATCATGCATAACAGAAGTGGCATCATCAATAACATGCGACATATAAGAACGAATAGCAGAAGCAGGTGTAGGTGTCGCAAGCTTACTCAAAACAGAAGGTGAATCAAGTGCAGAGCTAGATGGCAGTTCCTTACCTCCCCTCATAGTTGAGGGATAGATCTTGGTTTTGGATCTCTCAAGTTCTTCATAATGATAAGAAAATATATATCCCAAGTGACTCAAAGAATAGAGCTATGCTCCCCGACAACGGCGCCAGAAAATAGTCTTGATAACTCGCAAGTATAGGGGATCGCAACAGTTTTCGAGGGTAAAGTATTCAACCCAAATTTATTGATTCGACACAAGGGGAGCCAAAGAATACTCTCAAGTATTAGTAGCTGAGTTGTCAATTCAACCACACCTGGAAACTTAATATCTACAACAAAGTATTTAGTAGCAAAGTAATATGATAGTAGTGATAACGGTAACAAAAGGTAACGGTAGTAAAAGCAATGTTTTTGGTATTTTGTAGTGATGATAGCAATAGCAACAGGAAAGTAAATAAGCCAAGAACAATGTGTGGAAAGCTCGTAGGCAATGGATCGGTGATGGAGAATTATGCCGGATGCAGTTCATCATGTAACAGTCATAACCTAGGGTGACACAGAACTAGCTCCAGTTCATTGATATAATGTAGGCATGTATTCCGAATATAGTCATACATGCTTATTGAAAAGAACTTGCATGACATCTTTTGTCCTACCCTCCCGTGGCAGCGGGGTCCTTACAGAAACTAAGGGATATTAAGGCCTCCTTTTAATAGAGTACCAGAACAAAGCATTAACACATAGTGAATACATGAACTCCTCAAACTACGGTCATCACTTGTAAGTATCCCGATTATTGTCACTTCGGGGTTAACGGATCATAACACATAATAGGTGACTATAGACTTGCAAGATAGGATCAAGAACACTCATATATTGATGAAAACATAATAGGTTCACCTGAAATCATGGCACTCGGGCCCTAGTGACAAGCATTAAGCATAGCAAAGTCATAAAAACATCAATGTCAGAACATAGTGGACACTAGGGATCAAACCCTAACAAAACTAACTCAATTACATGATAGATCCCATCCAACCATCACCGTCCAGCAAGCCTATGATGGAATTACTCACACACGGCGGTGAGCATCATGAAATTGGTGATGGAGGATGGTTGCTGAGGACGATGGCGACGGATTCCCCTCTCTGGAGCCCCGAACGGACTCTATATCAGCCCTCCCGAGAGGTTTTAGGGCTTGGTGGTGGCTCCGTATCGTAAAACATGATGATTTCTTCTCCCTGATTTTTTTCTCATCGAAACTCAATATATGGAGGTGGACTTGGAGTCGAAGAGGCAATAGGGGGCCCACGAGGTAGGGGGCGTGCCCCCCACCCTCATTGCAAGACGGTGGGCCCCCTGGCCTTCATCTTTGGCAGGTATTTTTCTTATTTTCTGAAAAGTGTCTCCGTGAAGTTTCAGGTCATTCCGAGAACGTTTGCTCCTGCACATAAATAACACCATGGTAGTTCTGCTGAAAATAGCGTCAGTCTGGGTTAGTTCCATTCAAATCATGCAAGTTAGAGTCCAAAACAAGGGCAAAAGTGTTTGGAAAAGTAGATACGTTGGAGACGTATCACGTATAAGGGCGCGCCCTGCACCCTCATGGACAGGGTGTGGCCCCCCTTACGCTGATTCTTTCGCTGGTATTTTTTATAAATTCCAAAACGTGTCTCGTGAATTTTCAGGTCATTTCGAGAACTTTTATTTCTGCACAAAAATAACACTATGGCAATTCTATTGAAAACAGCGTCAGTCCGGGTTAGTTCTATTCAAATCATGCAAGTTAGAGTCCAAAACAAGGGCAAAAGTGTTTGGAAAAGTAGATACGTTGGAGACGTATCAACTCCCCATGCTTAAACCTTTGCTTGTCCTCAAGCAATTCAGTTGACAAACTGAAAGTCATAAAGAAAAACTTTAACAAACTCTGTTTGCTCTTGTTGTTGCAAATATGTAAAGCCAGCATTCAAGTTTTCAGCAAAGATTATGAACTAACCATATTCACAATAACATTTAGGTCTCATGTTTACTCATATCAATGGCATAATCAACTAGCGAGCAATAATAATAAATCTCGGATGACAACACTTTCTCAAAACAATCATAATATGATATAACAAGATGGTATCTCGCTAGCCATTTTTGAGACCACAAAACATAAATGCAGAGCACCTCTGAAGGTCAAGGACTGACTAGACATTGTAATTCATGGTAAATGAGATCCAGTCACAGTCATACTCAATGTTAATTAATAGCAATGCATGCAAATGACAGCGGTGCTCTCCAACTGGTGCTTTTTAATAAGAGGATGGTGACTCAACATAAAAGTAAATAGATAGGCCCTTCACAGAGGGAAGCAAGGATTTGTAGAGGTGCCAGAGCTCAAGTTTTGAAATAGAGATAAATAATATATTGAGTGGCATAATTTGATTGTCAACATAACAACCAAGAGATCTCGATATCTTCCATGCTACACACATTGTAGGCGGTTCCCAAACAGAATGGTAAAGTTTATACTCCCCCACCGCCAACAAACATCAATCCATGGCTTGTCCAAAACAACGGGTGCCTCCAACTAACAACAATCCCAGGGGAGTTTTGTTTGCAATTATTTTGATTTGAGCATGGGACTGGGCATCCCGGTTACCAACCATTTTCTCATGAATGATGAGCGGAGTCCACTCATCTTGAGAATAATCCACCTAGCGCGGAAGATATAGACAACCCTTGTTGATACATGAGCTATTCGAGCATGCAAAACATAATTTCATTTGAATGTTTAGAGTTTGGCACATACAAATTTACTTGGAACGGTAGGTAAATACCGCATATAGGAAGGTATGGTGGAATCATATGGAATAACTTTGGGGTTTATGGAAGTGGATGCACAAGCAGTATTCCCGCTTGGTACAAGTGAAGGCTAGAAAGGGACTGGGAAGCGACCAACTAGAGAGCGACAACAATCATGAACATGCATTAAAATTAATCAACACTGAGTGCAAGCATGAGTAGGATATAATTCACCATGAACATAAATATTTTGGAGGCTATGTTGATTTTGTTTCAACTACATGCGTGAACATGTGCCAAGTCAAGCCACTCGAATCGTTCAAAGGAGGATACCACCCTATCATACTACATCACAACTATTTTAATAGCATGTTGGCACGCAAGGTAAACCATTATAAACTCTTAGCTAATTGGCAAGCATGATGACTATTGACTTGCACGATAGGATCAAGAACTCACATATATTCATGAAAACATAATAGGTTCAGATCTGAAATCATGGCACTCGGACCCTAATGACAAGCATTAAGCATAGCAAAGTCATAGCAACATCAATCTTAGAACATAATGGATACTAGGGATCAAACCCTAACAAAACTAACTCGATTACATGGTAAATATCATCCAACCCATTACCGTTCAACAAGCCTACGATGGGATTACTCACGCACGGCGGTGAACATCATGAAATTGGTGATGGAGGAAGGTTGATGATGATGATGGCGACGGATTCCCCTCTCCGGAGCCCCGAACGGACTCCAGATCAACCCTCCCGAGAGATATTAGGGCTTGGTGGCGGCTCCGTATCGTAAAATGCGATGAATCCTTCTCTCTGATTTTTTTCTCCCAGAACGTGAATATATGAAGTTGGAGTTGAGGTTGATGGAGTCTCAGGGGGCCCACGAGGTAGGGGCGCGCCCCAGGGGGGTGGGTGTCGGTGTCAAAACCGGCGGATCTCGGGTAGGGGGTCCCGAACTGTGCGTCTAAGGCTTATGGTAACAGGAGGCGGGGGACACAATGTTTACCCAGGTCCGGGCCCTCACGATGGAGGTAATACCCTACTTCCTGCTTGATTGATCTTGATGATATGAGTATTACAAGAGTTGATCTACCACGAGATCGTAGAGGCTAAACCCTAAAAGCTGGCCTATGATTATGATTGTTGTTGTCCTACGGAATAAACCCTCAGGTTTATATAGACACCGGAGGGGGCTACGGTTACACAGAGTCGGTTACAAGGGAGGAGATCTACAAATCTGAATTGCCAAGATTGCCTTCCACGCAAAGGATAGTCCCACCCGGACACGAGACGAAGTCTTCAATCTTGTATCTTCATAGTCCAACAGTCCGGCCAGAGTATATAGTCCGGCTGTCCGAGGACCCCCTAATCCAGGACTCCCTTAGTAGCCCCTGAACCAGGCTTCAATGACGATGAGTCCGGCGCATAGATTGTCTTCGGCATTGCAGGGACGGTTCCTTCTCCGCTCTGCAAAATAAATTCTACATACCACCGTAGAGAGTATATTATTCCACAAATCTAATCTGCTGACAACTTTTCCTAACGTGACACCATGCCACGATCCGGTCTTTATTCGAACCGTTCTCCCTAACCAGCTACTGTGCATGTCGCGAGGCGGTTTTATGGGCATGTCTTATTGAAGCGAGATCGTGTCCCCCTATCTCGGGATTCTCATCAATACGGGTATGGGTAATCCAACCGTGTCTTGAGCGTGACGCTTGGGGAATAAGCGAGTTTACCAGGGAAGTGGGGAGGCACTGGATCCCTGCCTCCTTTATAAGGAGATAAGGACTCCCCTTTTTCACCCACGCCTTCTCCTTCTGCTTATCCATTCCCCTCTTCTCGAGCCCCAATGCCCAAGCGTTCGTCCTCTCCGGCCACAAAGCCTTCCGAAAATGCCTGGATCCGGAGCAGGAGGCAAATGGATGGCCTCCACCATACGGGAAAAGGATATCAAAAAGCTTCGGGAGGCCGGGTACCTAGCCCAGAAAATCAGCCACCATCTCCCGACGGCAGGACAGATCGTCCCTACTCCGGAACCCCATGAGAGGGTTTTTTTCCTCCCTCACTTTGTCCGCGGGCTGGGGTTTCCCCTCCACACATTCATTTGCGGCATCATGTATTACTATGGGATCGATTTTCATGATCTATCCCCCAATTCCTTCCTCAACATCTTGACGCTCATTGTCGTGTGCGAGGCCTTTCTCCGCATCTCGCCACACTTCAGCTTATGGGTGAAGATCTTTAATGTGAAGCCCAAGGTAGTGGGCGGTGAGCACGCCGAGTGCGGAGGTGCCATGGTGAGCAAGATGCCCAACATCACATGGCCAACAGGTACTTCCAATGATTCCATCAAAGAGTGGCAGCAACAGTGGTTTTACATCACTAAGCCGCGCTGCACGAAATGGGCCGCTGCTCCTGAATTCCGATCCGGAGCCCCCCTGCGGCTTACGTCCTGGCCCAAGAAGGGCCTGGATTGGTCTTCGTCCGACGAGCTGTCGGCACTTCAGACGCGCGTCAAGAATATGGAAGACAAGGATATCAAACTTGTCAATGTAGTCCAGGTGATGTTGGCTCGCTGGATCCTTCCTTGTCAACACCGGGCTTGCAATTTATGGGAATTCGACCCGGCCAAGCACCAGACCCTGCGAGAGCTCTTTGGCTCCTAACACAAAGATACTTGGAGGGTGCTTTTTAAGTCCGGCAAATCATGGCCGAACTCAGCCGAGGACCGCGGGTACCACCTGTCCCACCCTGCAAGTTCGGTAACCATTATAAGTTTTATTCGCATAACCCAAGGGAAACACTTAATGTGTTTTCCACAACCCTCCTAGGGCTGGACGAAGAAGGCGGGGTGGATCTACTGTCCAGCCCCGCTAACTGAAGAACCGTCCGGCCCGCTTCTAACGAAGATACTGGTCCCGACGCCCTACAAGGCGCCGAAGAAGAAGGCCGAGAGAGGGTGAAAGTGCAACTATCCCTGGGTGGTTTTGGTAATTCCTAACAACATATAGCTCATTGAGATAACATTATTCCAAGATTAATATTTCAGGAAAATCTCAATGAATGGCATGGCATGGATGAGGAAAGTGGACCCCTCAAAATACTAAGGACAAAAAGATTGGCTCAAGCTCAAATCTCAAGACTCTACATTTTATATTTTAGTGATCCAAGATCACATTGAGTCTATAGGAAAAGCCAATACTATCAAGGAGGGATGAGGTGTTGCTTGATGAGATTCTTGCTTCATAGTGCTTAGTGATATGCTCCAAAACCCTCAACTACCTTCCCACATCCACATATGACCTAAACCAAAAGTCAAACTCGGCCCCACAGATTCTTTCTATCCGGCGCCACCGAGTTCAGATGTCATAGCCACTGCCACAAACCCTAGGCAAATCAGTCTCACCGATAGGGATCTCGATCACACCGAGATGGGGTTGTAATCTCTCTGTTTCCCTTCGTAACGTTTCGGTCCTACCGAGATGAGCGATCGGTCCCATCGAGATTGCAATGTAAACTCTCTGTTTCCCTTTTGTAACATTTCGGTCCCACCGAAATGAGCAAATCGGTCCCAGTGAGTTTACATGACCAACTCTCTGGTTAGCTTATTACCAAAATCGGTCCCACCGAGTTTGTGTAATCGGTCACACCGAGATTATGTTATGCCCTAACCCTAACCATGTCGGTCCTACCGAGTTGCATCTCAGTCCCACCGAAAATCCTAACGGTCACTAGGTTTGCTAAATCGGTCCGACCGAGTTTCTCAATTCGGTCTCACTGAGATTGGTAAATTGTGTGTAATGGTTAGTTTTTGTCTGGAGGCTATATATACCCCTCCACCCACTCTTCATTCATAGAGAGAGCCATCAGAACATACCTACACTTCCAATACACATGTTCTGAGAGAGAACCACCTACTCATGTGTTGAGGCCAAGATATTCCCTTCCCACCATATGAATCTTGATCTCTAGCCTTCCCCAAGTTGCTTTCCACTCAAATCTTCTTTCCACCAAATCCATATCCTGTGTGAGAGAGTTGAGTGTTGGGGAGACTATCATTTGAAGCACAAGAGCAAGGAGTTCATCATCAACACACCATTTGTTACTTCTTGGAGAGTGGTGTCTCCTAGATTGGCTAGGTGTCACTTGGGAGCCTCCTACAAGATTGTGGAGTTGAACCAAGGTGTTTGTAAGGGCAAGGAGATCGCCTACTTCGTGAAGATCTACCGCTAGTGAGGCAAGTCCTTCGTGGGCGATGGCTATGATGGGATAGACAAGGTTGCTTCTTCGTGGACCCTTCGTGGGTGGAGCCCTCCGTGGACTCGCGCAACCATTACCCTTTGTGGGTTGAAGTCTCCATCAACGTGGATGTACGATAGCACCACCTATCAGAACCACGACAAAAACATCCGTGTCTCCAATTGCATTTGAATTCTCCAAACCCTTCCCTTTACATTCTTGCAAGTTGCATGCTTTACTTTCCGCTGCTCATAGACTCTTTGCATGCTTGCTTGAATTGTGTTAATATTGCTTGACTTGTGCAAAGTTGCTAAAATCTGCCAAGAACTAAAATTGGGAAAATGCTAGATTTTTATTTGGTCAAGTAGTCTAATCACCCCCCTCTAAACATACTTTCGATCCTACAAGTGGTATCAGAGCTTTGGTCTCCATTTGCTTTGATTTCCATAGCTTTTGGTGGTCGTAGCATTGGTTTCACAACCTAGGAGAGTATGGCATCTAGCGAGGGAAATTATCACCGTAGAGGTCCTTACTTTGATGGTACTAATTTTGCTAGTTGGAAGCATAAGATGAAAGTGCATATTCTTGGACATAACCCCACCGTTTGGGCTATTGTGTGTATTGGCTTGCAAGGTGAATTCTTTGATGGGAGAGAACCAAATCGTGAAGCTACCGTGGAAGAGTTGAAGATGCTACAATACAATGCTCAAGCTTGCGATATTCTCTTCAATGGATTATGCCCTGAAGAGTTCAACAAAATCAGCCGTGTTGAGAATGCAAAGGAAATTTGGGATACTTTGATTGACAT
This sequence comes from Triticum aestivum, assembly GCF_018294505.1. Lineage (NCBI taxonomy): Eukaryota > Viridiplantae > Streptophyta > Magnoliopsida > Poales > Poaceae > Triticum > Triticum aestivum. Next base: position 142,040,375 of record NC_057806.1, read on the forward strand.
GCACGAAGGTACCGACTCCATCAAGGAATCCATGTTGGATGTGCTTCAAAGTCAACTTGAAAAGTTCAAAATGAAGGATGGTGAAGGTGTCGCTGAAATGTACTCTAGGCTTGCTCTTACCACAAATGAGATTGCCGGCTTAGGAAGTGAAGAGATGACCGACAAATTCATCATCAAGAAGAAGCTAAGAGCCTTGGATGGAAAATATGATACCGTGTGCACATTGATTCAAATGATGCCCAATTACAAAGATCTCAAGCCAACGGAAGTCATTGGAAGAATTGTTGCTCATGAGATGTCACTCAAGGATAAGGAGGAACTTCATAACAAGTCAAGTGGTGCATACAAAGCCTCATGTGAAGCTCCCACATCATCAAGTGAGAAACAAACCTTCAATGAAGAATTGAGCTTAATGGTGAAGAACTTCAACAAATTCTAGAAGAGTAGACGCAAATAGAGAAGTTCCAAGTCAAGGTCCTACAATGACAAAAGATCTTCTAGTCGAGAGTGAAACTGCTACAATTGTGGAAGACCCGGACACTACTCCAATGAGTGTACGGCTCCCCACAAGAGAAGAGAAGATTCTCCCAAAAGAAGAAGTAGAAGAGAAGAATCACCATCAAGGGAGAGAAGGAGTAGGGATGATCGATATGAACGAAGACCCTCTCGGAGAAGCAAGGATTCGGAAAGGAAGGACAAGTCATCAAGGAGCTACACAAAACAAAGACATCAAGCTCATGTTGGTGAATGGGTATCCGGCTCCGACTCCGACAATGACTCCAAGAGAAGCTATCAGTCCGACTCCGAATATACTCAAGATGAAGGTGTTGCCAGTCTAGCACTTGTGTCAACCAACTCCTACAACATATTTGATTCACCAAATGAAGGAATTGGAAGATGCTTCATGGCCAAATGTCCAAAGGTATCACACCCTGAGTATGTTGATTTCAATAGTGATGAAGATGACTTGTTAGGTGATGATGATTTACTTGTTGAAAACTATAGTGATGAATACTATGATGAAACATCAATTAATCATGCTAATCAAGATGAAACGAATGACAATGATAAGGAGAAGATTGAGTCTCTAACTAAAGAACTAAACACTCTTAAGTTAGCTCATGAAACTATATTAGGAGATCATCGAGAACTTTTAAGGACTCATGAGAAATTACGTTTTGAGAAGCTCAATCTTGAGCAAGAGCATGAGTTCTTAAAGGCAATCAATGATGATCTTCGCAAGAAAAGTTCTTCTTACATTGCCAAGCGTTTACTCTTATCCACTTACATGCCTCAAGTCAAGTCTAGTAACAAGAACAAGAAAGATTCTTCCTCTAGTAGTAACAATAATCATGCTAAATCCAATATTGTTGCTTCTAGTAGTTCTCTTGATTCCACTAATGATTCTCTTAGCCAAGTTACACTTGAGCAAGAAAATAGCTTATTGAAGGGAATCATAGAGAAAGGTGTTTACAAGAGCCTTGCCGGGAGTAAGCAATTCGAGGAAATTGTACGCAAGCAAGGAAGGCACCGGAAGAATCAAGGTATTGGTTTTGAACGAAAGTTCAATGCCAATGGAGTTGAGTGGGAAGAAGATCAATACCCCAAGACGAAGTTTGTTCCTCAACAAGAGAAGTATGATCCTACTTCTTTCAAAGGGACACAAGCTCAAGATGATCTTCCACCACAAGACCACAAGCAAAAAGGCAAGGACAAGCTTCAAGAGGAAATTGATGCATTTGAAGAAGCTCCTAAGGCCTTGGTCAAGTGGGTTCCCAAGACTACATCAAGTTCCACTTCATCAAGTACAACTACAACTCCGAGGATTCCCATCAAGATGGTGTGGATCCCGAAGAAGAAGAACTAGAGAGTTCTTGAGGGTGACTCCGCCAACATACTTCACTCTTATCATTTTGGCAAGAACAAGTGCAATCAACTTCCACATCTTGCACTAGTTCAAGGAGTCACAAACCCTCTTGTTGGTAAGACAAGGGACAAGGTAACCTAATGCTCTCATAGACATCATCTTGTGTGTGCATCACTCTATGTCTATGGATATCCTTGTTTGTTCCTTGTGGGACTAACCCGTGTAGGTATTGAAAGTGCAACTCACTCCAAAGGATAGCTCCGAATGATCTACATCAACTTAGAGCATCCACATCTTCAACACCTACATGAAGTCATCATCGACAAAACCCAAGGTTAGTTCATCCCTCTTAGGGGGGATCTCACATCTAGGGGGAGCTTTACTCTAACAATTGAGTTAAAGCAACTCTAATGGTGTGAACACAACAACGCTTTATGTAAAAGTGGTAACCCCACTTGTGCTTAAACGATGAGTATGACCTATGATCAAATGTTCTCATTTGACTCCTAAGTCAATATACTCATATATAGATGACCTAGTCATCGCCAATTGCTTGATAGATGCTAGAATTGTTTGTGCATGCTTTGCCACATATTTCATTTGTCATTTTATTGTGTGAGCATGTTGGTTGCATAATTTACTCATTCGAGGACATCCACTTGTTGTTTTGATTGATTGGTTTCCTTTTCTTTTGGCCAAGTGGATGGACAAGAATGCCTAAGAACCTTCTCTAGCTATCTATGCTTTTCTCGTCTCAAACTCTATTCATGCTGCATCACAAAGTTTGATCAAGTCAGATTCGAACCACTCTGTGTGAGGAGCACTCGGAGTCCCCGATTCGTCATAGACTTAAACTTCCAAAACTTCTTTGTGTGTTTCGGTCTGACCGATTCTTCCACTTCGGTCATACCGAGATCACTAAGTCAATCTAGGTTTTCAATCTCGGTGCAACCGATTCGAACTTTTCGGTCACACCGAGTTTCAGTAACTGCTTGCAGTTATGAATCTCGGTGCCACCGAGTTGTTCCACTCGGTCACACCGAAAGGGTCAGGCTACATATATCCACGGGTCAAATTTTGGAAAACTTTCTGAACCTCCTCGCCCGCGCTTAGCCTGCTCTGCCTCCCTGGGTCTCCGGATCATCCTCCTCGTCGCCAGCCGCCTCCTGTCGCTGGTCTCCGCCGCCGTCAACGGGAATCATCCCCGCCGTTGCCGCCGTAGCAAGTTCATCGCCGAACTAGGGTATGGACTTGAACTTTGTGCTGTTCTAACTCCGATTCCCCAGCACATTGCTTTGCCATGTATCTTGCCACGATTGAGATCATTCTATCCATCGAAAACACTCCGTAGTTTAGTCGTGAATTGGAAATTTAGGGTTAGGTTTCCGCCGAAACCATCTCGGACCGACCGAGTTGATGAAATCGGTTCCACCGATTTGGCTCAGGCCATTGCACATGTGATTCTCGGTCTGACCGAGAATTGCAAATCGGTGTGACCGAGTTCAGCACTTTGTGAAACCCTAGCAGTCTCGGTTCCACCGAACTGTGACTCGGTCTAGCCGAGTTCACTAGTTTAGGTTCCAAAAGCTGTTTCGGTATCACCGAGTTTGCAAATCGGTAGATCCGAAATGCTTTCTATGGAAAACTAAAACTAAGTTTTTAATTCATTCTTTTGCAAAAACCTCTGTACTTTGTGATGCTCATCCACTCTACCTCATCTATAATCTATTCACAGGGTCAACTGTCAGAGATTGCATTATGTCTGATCAAAGTGACAGTCAGAACAAGTCAAAGGAGCAGGTTCACTTGAGTGAGGGCACTAGTCCCTCTAGCATCTTAGATGATGGAAGCAGGAGCACACCCAGCAACTTGCCAAAAGCTGCCACCAGGGCCAGAAAGAAGAAAACTTCTAAATCTGAGGATGAAGACTATGTGGCAGTTGAGGATGAGGCCACTTCCAAGAAGAAAGTAGTTAAAAAGGAATATAGCACTGCTGCTGCAACCAAGCCAGGAATGAAGCAAAAGCTTCCTGCCAAGAGAGCTCCAATGTCTAAAGCCAGAGCATCCACTCAAGAGACTTTGGGATCTGCACCCAAAGAGCAGGTTGTGGCAGAAAAGAAAAGGAAGGACAGGGTCAAAAAGACCACTGCCAGAGTGCTTGGGAGATCTTCAATCATGAAAGACTCTGAAGAAGAGGAAGAGGAAGAGGAAGAGGATGCAGCACCAGCACCCAAAGCTCAAAAGCTTATGGGAGATGCCATAAGATCCGGGGCTGCTCAATCTAAGCCCAAAGGAACTTCTAAGCCAGCTGCTCCAAAACCCAAAACTGCACCAAAGAGGAGTACCAGGATCATTCCAGCTGCTGAGAAAAACAAGGCCCCAGTGCCTGAAACTGTTGCTGAAGAAGAAGATGATGAGACACATGTTTTGAGGAAGTTAAAGCCAAAAATTCCAGATCATAATGATGCTCATCCTGTAGCAGAAAACATGAAGATCAGGAAGGATTCAGGATTGAGGCTATGGAGAGAGTCAGATCCATATGCCACCAGAAGGAGAACTGCTGTGGACTACAGGTTCCATACCAAAGAACAGCAGGATTTTTATGAGACAGTGTTGCTTGACAAGAAACCAATAGTATGTGACATGAGATGGGTCAACTGGGAGTACATCAAGGAGAATGAAGAACATTATCCAGGAGTATATGACAGTTTCAAGGCTTGTGGAGTTGATGAGTTTGTGGCTCAGAAGCTCACAAAGTGGAATGATGAGCTTATCATGCAGTTCTACTCCACAGCTCACTTCTACCCAGATGGCAAGATAGTCTGGATGTCTGAAGGCACTAGATACCAGTCAACAGTAGCAGAATGGGCTCAATTGATCAATGCTCCTGAGGAGAATGAAGATGACTTGGATGTCTATGCCAAGAAGAAGAAGGATCACAACTCCATGGCTAGCATGTACAAGGAGATTCCTGATGCAGATCTTGAGACTCACCAATTTGGATCAGTGAAACACCTGCTGTCAGGACTGCCTACTATCAATTGGATCCTCAGGCACACTCTTCTGCCCAAGTCTGGTGATCACAGAATGATCAGAGGCCACTCCATCAATCTGCTACATATATTTGATGTGCCACAAAAGTTCAAGGTCATGAGTCTTATAGTTGAAACTATCAAGAGGACAACTGCTGACCAAAAGAGAAGCTGTGGGTATGCACCACAGATCCAGGAGTTGATTAACTCCAAGATGGGCACTGGCACATACTTGTTGGACAAGGAGCACATGCCTATCTATCCAGACTTTGAGGACAACCAAGTGGTTATGAATGAGGATGAACCATCTTCTGTGCACGTTCAAGCAAAGAGGGAGAAGGCAAAGGCTGAGAAAGCTGCAAAGATGCCAACCATGGAAGAGGCATCTCAGTATCTTCTGAAGAGCAAGCAAGATCAGCTTGGCTACTTGATTGCATCCACTCTAAGGATTGAGAAAGGGCTGGCCACCCTGACTCAAAACCAGGAGAGCTTGGAAAGGATCATGGAGCAGAAGTTCTATGACATGGATGTGAAGGTAACTGAGATCCAGTCTGTTGTGGAGCAACTTCAGGATGATATGCAGGAGAGGAAGGGCAAGACAACCACTGATGCATCTGCCAGAGTGCCTAGAGCTCAAAGATCTGCTGTAGTGCCTGTTCCAGACACCAGAGCCACTTCATCTGCACCAGCTACAACTTCAGTGCCACCAGCTCCAGCACCTACTCCACCAGCTCCATCTACATCGACTGAAGCCTTCGTTCTTGGAGTTATCCGGACACCACCACCTGAAGACCAAGCCTGAGAGACGATTTAGTGCTATGCATTTTCTATGAACTTTTTGGTAACTTGTTGCCAAAGGGGGAGAAAAATGTATAGATCATAGGCTTCGAGAGAGAGCGTTGCTTTTTTATTCTCTCTTGCTTTGTTGGTTGAACTTTATTTGCTTGATTGAGATACTTTCTGTCTGTGTGATACTTGGATGATCATGTGTGTTTGATCATATGCTACATTAATGCTTGTTGGATGACATTATCATTTTATCCCTATATGATCATTCACTTTGCTTGGTGATGAGTGCATGTATTTAATTATTATCATTTTGAGCGCTCCACCAAGATGTATGTGACATGGAAGAGTAACCCATGAGCCTAACTCTCTGTGCATTTGCAGTCCAAAGCAAATCATAAACTATGCACAAATTTAGGGGGAGCTCTTGCTTTTCACATACTTCTCAAAGCGACAATGTTTTTCACTCTTATTATCATTCGTCGAAGCTTTGATCTATATGTTGTCATCAATTACCAAAAAGGGGGAGATTGAAAGTGCAACTATCCCTAGGTGGTTTTGGTAATTCCTAACAACATATAGCTCATTGAGCTAATGCTATTCCAAGATTAATATTTCAGGAAAAGCTCAATGAATGGCATGGCATGGATGAGGAAAGTGGACCCCTCAAAATACTAAGGACATAAAGATTGGCTCAAGCTCAAAGCTCAAGACTCTACATTTTATATTTTAGTGATCCAAGATCACATTGAGTCTATAGGAAAAGCCAATACTATCAAGGAGGGATGAGGTGTTGCTTGATGAGGTTCTTGCTTCATAGTGCTTAGTGATATGCTCCAAAACCCTCAACTACCTTCCCACATCCACATATGACCTAAACCAAAAGTCAAACTCGGCCCCACCGATTCTTTCTATCCGGCGCCACCGAGTTCAGATGTCATAGCCACTGCCACAAACCCTAGGCAAATCGGTCTCACCGATAGGGATCTCGGTCACACCGAGATGGGGTTGTAATCTCTCTGTTTCCCTTCGTAACGTTTCGGTCCTACCGAGATGAGCGATCGGTCCCACCGAGATTGCAATGTAAACTCTCTGTTTCCCTTTTGTAACATTTCGGTCCCACCGAAATGAGCAAATCGGTCCCACCGAGTTTACCTGACCAACTCTCTGGTTAGCTTATTACCAAAATCGGTCCCACCGAGTTTGTGTAATCGGTCACACCGAGATTACGTTATGCCCTAACCCTAACCATATCGGTCCTACCGAGTTGCATCTCAGTCCCACCGAAAATCCTAACGGTCACTAGGTTTGCTAAATCGGTCCGACCGAGTTTCTCAATTCGGTCTCACCGAGATTGGTAAATTGTGTGTAATGGTTAGTTTTTGTGTGGAGGCTATATATACCCCTCCACCCACTCTTCATTCGTGGAGAGAGCCATCAGAACATACCTACACTTCCAATACACATTTTCTGAGAGAGAACCACCTACTCATGTGTTGAGGCCAAGATATTCCATTCCCACCATATGAATCTTGATCTCTAGCCTTCCCCAAGTTGCTTTCCACTCAAATCTTCTTTCCACCAAATCCATATCCTGTGAGAGAGAGTTGAGTGTTGGGGAGACTATCATTTGAAGCACAAGAGCAAGGAGTTCATCATCAACACACCATTTGTTACTTCTTGGAGAGTGGTGTCTCCTAGATTGGCTAGGTGTCACTTGGGAGCCTCCGACAAGATTGTGGAGTTGAACCAAGGAGTTTGTAAGGGCAAGGAGATCGCCTACTTCGTGAAGATCTACCGCTAGTGAGGCAAGTCCTTCGTGGGCGATGGCCATGATGGGATAGACAAGGTTGCTTCTTCGTGGACCCTTCGTGGGTGGAGCCCTCCGTGGACTCGCGCAACCGTTACCCTTCGTGGGTTGAAGTCTCCATCAACGTGGATGTACGATAGCACCACCTATCGGAACCACGACAAAAACATCCGTGTCTCCAATTGCGTTTGAATTCTCCAAACCCTTCCCTTTACATTCTTGCAAGTTGCATGCTTTACTTTCCGCTGCTCATAGACTCTTTGCATGCTTGCTTGAATTGTGTTAAGATTGCTTGACTTGTGCTAAGATAGCTAAAATCTGCCAAAGACTAAAATTGGGAAAAGGCTAGATTTTTATTTGGTCAAGTAGTCTAATCACCCCCCCTCTAGACATACTTTCGATCCTACAGAGGGGCCAAGAAGACCAGGGGCGGCCTCCATCGTCGTGGCGCCTCGGACACAATATCCGAAGACTCCAATGCCCATTCTTCCTATGAAGAGGACGAGGAGTAGTAGGAAGACAAATCCCCAGCGGGGGGAAGAAAGAAAAGGACAGCCTCCACATCGTTGGAGGCCGAGTTGCCTAAGAAGGGAAAAACTCCTCTTCCAGAGGAGTCCACCACCGCTGATAGCATCCCGGAGTGGGATCCTGAAGGAAATATGCCCTAGACGCAATAATAAAGTTATTATTTATTTCCTTATATCATGATAAATGTTTATTATTCATGCTAGAATTGTATTATCCGGAAACATGATACATGTGTGAATACATAGACAAACAGAGTGTCACTAGTATGCCTCTACTTGACTAGCTCATTGATCAAAGATGGTTGTGTTTCCTAGCCATAGACAAAGAGTTGTCATTTGATTAACGGGATCACATCATTAGGAGAATGATGTCATTGACTTGACCCATTTCGTTAGCTTAGCACTTGATCGTTTAGTTTGTTGCTATTGTTTTCTTCATAACTTATACATGTTCCTATGACTATGAGATTATGCAACTCCCATTTACCGGAGGAACACTTTGTGTGCTACCAAACGTCACAACGTAACTGGGTGATTATAAAGGTGCTCTACAGGTGTCTCTGAAGGTACTTGTTGGGTTGGCGTATTTCAAGATTAGGATTTGTCACTCCGATTGTCGGAGAGGTATCTCTGGGCCCACTCGGTAATACACATCACTTAAGCCTTGCAAGCATTGCAACTAATGAGTAAGTTGTGGGATGCTGTATTACGGAATGAGTAAAGAGACTTGCCGGTAACGAGATTGAACTAGGTATTTAGATACCGACGATCGAATCTCGGGCAAGTAACATACCTATGACAAAGGGAACAACGTATGTTGTTATGCAGTTAGATCGATAAAGATCTTCATAGAGTATGTACGAGCCAATATGAGCATCCAGGTTCCGCTATTGGTTATTGACCGGAGACGTGTCTCGGTCATGTCTACATAGTTCTCGAACCCGTAGGGTCCGCATGCTTAAAGTTCGATGACGGTTATATTATGAGTTTATGTCTTTTGATGTACCGAAGGTAGTACGGAGTCCCGGATGAGATCGGGGACATGACCAGGAGTCTCGAAATGGTCGAGACGTAAAGATCGATATATTGGACAACTATATTCGGACATCGGAAAGGTTCCGAGTGGTTCGGGTATTTTTCGGAGTACATGGGAGTTACGGGAATACATGGGAAGAAGTATATAAGCCTTATTGGGCTTTAGGGGAGAGAGAGGCAGGTCGCGCGCCCCCCCAATGACTAGTCCAGATTGGACTAGGGGGAGGGGTGGCACCCCCTGCTTCCTTCTCTTCCCTCTTCCCCTTCCTTGTCTCCTACTCCTACTACTTGGAAGGGAAGGAATCCTACTCCCGGTGGGAGTAGGACTCCTCCAGGGCGCGCCATAGGTGCCGGCCCTCTCCCCCTCCTCCACTCCTTTATATACGTGGCCAGGGGCACCCCGTAGACACAACAATTGATCTCTTGGATCTTTTAGCCGTGTGCGGTGCCCCTCTCCACCATAGTCCACCTCGATAATATCATAGTTGTGCTTAGGCGAAGCCCTGCGACGGTAGAACATCAACATCGTCACCACGCCGTCGTGCTGACGGAACTCTCCCTCAAAGCTCGACTGGATCGGATTTCTAGGGACGTCATCGAGTTGAACGTGTGGAGTACTCGGAGGTGCTGTGCGTTCGGTACTTGATCGGTCGGATCGTGAAGACGTATGACTACATCATCCGCGTTGTGCTAACGCTTTCGCTCTCGGTCTACGAGGGTACGTGGACACACTCTCCCCTCTCGTTGCTATGCATCACCATGATCTTGCGTGTGCATAGGATTATTTTGAAATTACTACGTTACCCAATAGTGGCATCCGAGCCTGGTTGTATGCGTTGATGTTATACGCACGAGTAGAACACAAGTGAGTTGTGGGTGATACAAGTCATACTGCTTACCAGCATGTCATACTTTGGTTCGGCGGTATTGTTGGATGAAGCGGCCCGGACCGACATTACGCATACGCTTACGCGAGACTGGTTCTACCGACGTGCTTTGCACACAGGTGGCTGGCAGGTGTCGGTTTCTCCAACTTTAGTTGAACCGAGTGTGGCTACGTCCAGTCCTTGAGAAGGTTAAAACAACATTAACTTGATGAAATATCGTTGTGGTTTTGATGCATAGGTAAGAACGGTTCTTGCTCAGCCCGTAGCAGCCACGTAAAACTTGCAACAACAAAGTAGAGGACGTCTAACTTGTTTTTGCAGGGCATGTTGTGATGTGATATGGTCAAGACATGATGCTATATTTTAATTGTATGAGATGGTCATGTTTTGTAACTGAGTGATCGGCAACTGGCAGGAGCCATATGGTTGTCGCTTTATTGTATGCAATGCAATCGCCCTGTAATTGCTTTACTTTATCACTAAGCGATGGCGATAGTCGTAGAAGCAATAGTTGGCGAGACGACAACGATGCTATGATGGAGCTCAAGGTGTCGCGCCGGTGACAATGGTGATCATGACGATGCTTCGGAGATGGAGATCACAAGCACAAGATGATGATGGCCATATCATATCACTTATATTGATTGCATCTGATGTTTATCTTTTATGCATCTTATTTTGCTTTGATTGACGGTAGCATTATAAGATGATCTCTCACTAAATTTCAAGATAAAGTGTTCTCCCTGAGTATGCACCATTGCCAAAGTTCGTCGTGCGCAGACACCACGTGATGATCGGGTGTGATAAGCTCTACGTCCATCTACAACGGGTGCAAGCTAGTTTTGCACACGCAGAATACTCAGGTTAAACTTGACGAGCCTAGCATATGCAGATATGGCCTCGGAACACTGAGACCGAAAGGTCGAGCGTGAATCATATAGTAGATATGATCAACATAGTGATGTTCACCATTGAAAACTACTCCATTTCACGTGATGATCGGTTATGGTTTAGTTGATTTGGATCACGTGATCACTTAGATGATTAGAGGGATGTCTATCTAAGTGGGAGTTCTTAAGTAATATGATTAGTTGAACTTTAATTTATCATGAACTTAGTCCTTGTAGTATTAGCATATCTATGTTGTAGATCAATAGCTCGCGTTTAGCTCCCCTACTTTATTTTTGATATGTTCCTAGAGAAAACTAAGTTGAAAGATGTTAGTAGCAATGATGCGGATTGGATCCGTGATCTGAGGATTATCCTCATTACTGCACAGAAGAATTATGTCCTTGATGCACCGCTAGGTGACAGACCTATTGCAGGAGCAGATGCAGACGTCATGAACGTTTGGCTAGCTCAATATGATGACTACTTGATAGTTTAGTGCACCATGCTTAATAGCTTAGAATCGGGACTTGAAAGACGTTTTGAACGTCATGGATCATATGAGATGTTCCAGGAGTTGAAGTTAATATTTCAAGCAAATACCCGAGTTGAGAGATATGAAGTCTCCAACAAGTTCTATAGCTAAAAGATGGAGGAGAATAGCTCAAGCAGTGAGCATGTGCTCAGATTGTCTGGGTACTACAATCGCTTGAATCAAGTGGGAGTTAATCTTCCAGATAAAATAGTGATTGACAGAATTCTCTAGTCACCATCACCAAGTTAGTAGAACTTCGTGATGAACTATAGTATGCAAGGGATGACGAAAACGATTCCCGAGCTTTTCATGATGATGAAATCGATGAAGGTAGAAATCAAGAAAGAGCATCAAGTGTTGATGATTAACAAGACCACTAGTTTCAAGAAAAGGGCAAAGGGAAAGAAAGGGAACTTCAAGAAGAACGGCAAGCAAGTTGCTGCTCAAGTGAAGAAGCCCAAGTCTGGACCTAAGCCTGAGACTAAGTGCTTCTACTGCAAAGGGACTGGTCACTGGAAGCGAAACTGCCCCAAGTATTTGGCGGATAAGAAGGATGGCAAAGTGAACAATGCTATATTTGATATACATGTTATTGATGTGTACTTTCCTAGTGTTTATAGCAACCCCTCAGTATTTGATACTGGTTTAGTTGCTAAGAGTAGTAACTCGAAACGGGAGTTGCAGAATGAACAGAGACTAGTTAAGGGTGAAGTGACGATGTGTATTGGAAGTGGTTCCAAGATTGATATGATCATCATCGCACACTCCCTATACTTTCGGGAATAGTGTTAAACCTAAATAAATGTTATTTGGTGTTTTCATTGAGCATGAATATGATTTGATCATGTTTATTGCAAAACAGTTATTCATTTAAGTTAGAGAATAATTGTTGTTCTGTTTACATGAATAAAACCTTCTATGGTCATACACCCAATGAAAATGGTTCATTGGATCTCGATCATAGTGATACACATATTCATAATATTGAAGCCAAAAGATGCAATGTTAATAATGATAGTGCAACTTATTTGTGGCACTGCCGTTTAGGTCATATTGGTGTAAAGCGCATGAAGAAACTCCATGCTCATGGGCTTTTAGAATCACTTGATTATGAATCATTTCGATGCTTGCGAACCATGCCTCATGGGCAAGATGACCAAGACTCCGTTCTCCAGAACAATGGAGTGAGCAACTGACTTATTGGAAATAATACATACTGATGTATGCAGTCGGATGAGTGTTGAGGCTCGCGGCGGGTATCGTTATTTTCTGACCTTCATAGATGATTTGAGCAGATATGGGTATATCTACTTGATGAAACATAAGTCTGAAACATTTGAAAAGTTCAAAGAACTTCAGAATGAAGTGGAAAATCATCTTGACAAGAAAATAAAGTTTCTACGATCTGATCGCAGAGACAAATATTTGAGTTATGAGTATGGTCTTCAATTAAAACAATGTGGAATAGTTTCACAAAATTGTGCCACTTGGAACACCACAACATAATGGGGTGTCCGAACGTCATAACCGTACTATTATTGGATATAGTGCAATCTATGATGTTTCTTACCGATTAACCACTATAGTTTTGGGGTTATGCATTACAGACAGTTGCATTCACGTTAAAAAGGGCACCATCTAAATCCGTTGAGACAACATCGTATGAACTGTGGTTTGGCAAGAAACCAAAGTTGTCATTTCTTAAAGTTTGGGGTTGCGATGCTTATAAGAAAAGGTTTCATCCTGGTAAGTTCAAACCCAAATCTAAGAAATGTGTCTTCATAGGATACCCAAAGGAGACAGTTGGGTACACCTTCTATCACAGATCCGAAGGCAAGACATTTGTTGCTGAGAATGGATTGTTTCTAGAGAAGGAGTTTCTCTCGAAAGAAGTGAGTGGGAGGAAAGTAGAAATTGATGAGGTAACTGTATCTGCTCCCTTATTGGAAAGTAGATCATCACAAAAATCTATTTTTGTGACTCCTACACCAATTAGTGAGGAAGCTAATGATGATGATCATGTAACTTCAGATCAAGTTACTACCGAACCTCGTAGGTCAACCAGAGTGAGATCCACACCAGAGTGGTACGGTAATCCTGTTTTGGAGGTCATTGACCATGATGAACCTATGAACTATGAGGAAGAGATGATGATCCCAGATTCCGCGAAATGGCTTGAGGCCATGAAATCTGAGATTGGATCCATGTATGAGAAAAAAGTATGGACTTTGATTGACTTGCCCGATGATTAGTGAGTCATTAAGAATAAATGGATCTTCAAGAGGAAGACGGACGTTGATAGTAGTGTTACTATCTACAAAGCTCGAATTATCGCAAAGTGCTTTCGACAAGTTCAAGGTGTTGACTACAATGAGATTTTCTCACTCGTATCGATGCTTAAAAATCTGTCCGAATCATGTTAGCAGTTGCCGCATTTTATGAAATCTGGCAAATGGATGTCAAAACCGTATTCCTTCATGGATTTCTTAAAAAGAAGAGTTGTATATGATGCAACCAGAAGGTTTTGTCGACCCTAAAGGTGCTAACAAAGTGAGCAAGCTCCAGCGATCCATCTATGGACTGGTGCAAGCATTTCGGAGTTGGAATATATGCTTTGATAAAGTGATCAAAGTATATGGTTTTATATAGACTTGCGGTGAAGCCTGTATTTACAAGAAAGTGAGTGGCAGCACTACAGCATTTCTGATAAGTATATGTGAATGACATATCATTGATCAGAAAGAATGTAGAATTTTCTGGAAAGCATAAAGGAGTATTTGAAAGGAGTTTTTCAAAGAAAGACCTCGATGAAGCTGCTAACACATTGAGCATCAAGATCTATAGAGATAGATCAAGACGCTTGATAAGTTATTTCAATGAGTACATACCTTGACAAGATTTTGAAGTAGTTCAAAATGGAACAGTCAAAGAAGGAGTTCTTGCCTATGTTGCAAGGTGTGAAGTTGAGTAAAGACTCAAAGCCCGACCACGGCAGAAGATAGAAAGAGAATGAAAGTCATTCCCTATGCCTCAGCCATAGTTTCTATAAAGTATGCCATGCTGTGTACCAGATCTATTGTATGCCCCACACTGTGTTTAGCAAGGGAGTACAATAGTGATCTAAGAGTATATCACTGGACAGCGGTCAAAATTATCCTTAGTGGAATAAGGATATGTTTCTCGATTATGGAGGTGACAAAAGGTTTGTCATAAAGGGTTGTGTCGATGCAAATTTTGACACTGATCCAGATGACTCTAAGTCTAAATCTGGATACATTTTGAAAGTGGGAGCAATTAGCTAGAGTAGCTCCGTGCAGAGCATTATAGACATAGAAATTTGCGAAATACATACGGATCTGAATGTTGCAGACCCGTAGACTAAACTTCTCTCACAAGCAAAACATGATCAATCTTTGGGTGTTAATCACATAGCGATGTGAACTAGATTATAGACTCTAGTAAACCCTTTGGGTATTAGTCACATGGAGATGTGAACTAATCACATAAAGATGTGAACTAGATTATTGACTCTAGTGCAAGTGGGAGACTGAAGGAAATATGCCCTAGAGGCAATAATAAAGTTATTATTTATTTCCTTATATCATGATAAATGTTTATTATTCATGCTAGAATTGTATTAATCGGAAACATGATACATGTGTGAATACATAGACAAACAAAGTGTCACTAGTATGCCTCTACTTGACTAGCTCGTTGATCAAAGGTAGTTATGTTTCCTAGCCATAGACAAAGAGTTGTCATTTGATTAATGTGATCACATCATTAGGAGAATGATGTGATTGACTTGACCCATTCCGTTAGCTTAGCACTTGATCGTTTAGTTTGTTGCTATTGCTTTCTTCATAACTTATACATGTTCCTATGACTATGAGATTATGCAACTCCCGTTTATTGGAGGAACACTTTGTGTGATACCAAACGTCACAACGTAACTGAGTGATTATGAAGGTGCTCTACAGGTGTCTCTGAAGGTACTTGTTGGGTTGGCGTATTTCGAGATTAGGATTTGTCACTCCGATTGTCGGAGAGGTATCTCTGGGCCTACTCGGTAATACACATCACTTAAGCCTTGCAAGCATTGCAACTAATGAGTTAGTTGCGGGATGATGTATTACGGAACGAGTAAAGAGACTTGCCGGTAACGAGATTGAACTAGGTATTGAGATACCGACGATCGAATCTCGGGCAAGTAACATACCGATGACAAAGGGAACAACATATGTTGTTATGCGGTTTGACCGATAAAGATCTTCGTAGAATATGTAGGAGCCAATATGAGCATCCAGGTTCCGCTATTGGTTATTGACCGGAGACATGTCTCGGTCATGTCTAGATAGTTCTCAAACCCGTAGGGTCCGCACGCTTAAAGTTTGATGACGATCATATTATGAATTTATGTGTTTTGATGTACCGAAGGTAGTTCGGAGTCCCGGATGAGATCGGGGACATGACCAGGAGTCTCAAAATTGTCGAGACATAAAGATCGATATATTGGACGACTATATTCGGACATCAGAAAGATCCGAGTGGTTCGGGTATTTTTCGGAGTACTGGGGAGTTACGGGAATACGGGGGAAGAACTATATGAGCCTTATTGGGCTTTAGGGGAGAGAGAGAGAGGCAGGCCGCGTGCCCCCCAATGACCAGTCCGAATTGGACTAGGGGGAGGGGCGGTGCCCCCTGCTTCCTTCTCTTCCCTCTTCCCCTATCTTGTCTCCTACTCCTACTACTTGGAAGGGGAGGAATCCTACTCCCGGTGGGAGTAGGACTCCTCCAAGGCGTGCCATAGGTGCCAGCCCTCTCCCCCTCCTCCACTCCTTTATATACGTGGCCAGGGGCACTCGATAGACTAGTCCTGGCCATGGGCCGCCCGGCCCGAACAGCCCGGCCCGAAATAGCCCGGCCCGACCTGGCCCGACGCTGCTCCCAGGTCGGGCCTGGGCCTAGGTTTTGAGTCCGAATACTAGGTCGGGCCGGGCCTGGGCCTGCTGTTTATGCCATTTACTGAAGAGGCCCGGCCCGAGGCCCGAGGCCCGACATGTTTTTTGCTGTGATGGGCCGGGCTCGGGCCTGAAAACTAGGCCCGACGGCCAGGCCGGGCTCAGGCCTGAGTTTTCTACCTCGGGCTTGGTCAGGCCCGACCCGAAGCCTGGCCCGGCCCGGAGGATGGCCAGGTCTACCATAGACACAACAATTGATCTCTTGGATCTTTTAGCCGTGTGCGGTGCCCCTCTCCACCATAGTCCACCTCGATAATATCATAGTTGTGCTTAGGCGAAGCCCTGCGACGGTAGAACATCAACATCGTCACCACGCCATCGTGCTGATGGAACTCTCCCTCAAAGCTCATCATCGAGTTGAACGTGTGGAGTACTCGGAGGTGCTGTGCATTCGGTACTTGATCGGTCGGATTGTGAAGACGTACGACTACATCAACCGCGTTGTGCTAACGCTTCCGCTTTCGGTCTATGAGGGTATGTGGACACACTCTCCCCTCTTGTTGCTATGCATCACCATGATATTGCGTGTGCGTAGGAAATTTTTTGAAATTACTACGTTACCCAATATATCCCAGGGCTCAGCCCCTGGTGAACTCGTGAGTATATAAAATCTGAACACGTTTATGCGTCCAGACTTATCATGGCACAATATTTTAATCTAGGCCATACTTTTTGCAGTCCGTCGAGGTCCCGCGCGGAGCAATCCTCGTCAGAGGATTTGCTAGGCTTGGACGCTATGGAGAGCGAGACACCCCCGAAGGTCCCTTCCCCCAAACATGTGAATGACACCGAGGCTTTGTACCAGGACGACCCAGGCCAAGGAGGGGGGGGGGAATTGCCAAGGTGGTGCCAGGGGGTCAAACTTCAGGGGCCGGACGCATGGGAGAGAAGGCTCCCATGGGCGTCGTCGGCGGGAGCCATCTTGAATCCCCCCCCCTAGCCAGAGGCAATTCCGAAGGTCAATATGGTTCCAGAGTCAGGCAAGCGGCCTCCCTCGGCTAAAGGGGGTGTACCTGTTCCACCGGCAACCTCTGTCTAACCAGAGGTGCTGGATACTTTATTGGCGGCGCTGAAAAGCGCCTCCATCGTCGATGAACATCGTGCCCTTATGGGTGCGGTGATTGAGAAGATTCAGTCTGTGGAGAGTGGACTGAATGAAGCCTGTATTAGCCTTATAAGAGGCTTTGAGGTATGTTTTATGATGTTTCGAAGAGTGTCTAGATGGTAGCCCCTAATACACTGTTCGGTGAGAGGAAGAACCGGACAGAGGATCAAATCTATGCTCCTGGGAGATTCACTTGATGACATTTACCTCTTTTTTTATAAATAGGCGTCTGTAGCGACTGCCGCCTCTCATACTATGAAGGTCCCCGGACTAAATCAAAGTCTGGAGCGGGCCACAGAAGAATTGGGCCAGTTGAAAAGGCAGTTGGATGATAAACAAGGTATGCACAAACCTTGCTCACGTTCAGTATGAACGAATTTAAAATATGTTTTATGATTTGCGCCAAGGGCGATGACCGAAGTCGATGCTCTTAAAAAGGCTGTTGCCGAGGCCGAGAGAAAGGCAGCCGCAGAGCGGGCTCTTCGTGAGAAGCACGAGGCCAGGGTTATTGAAGCTGAGCAGGAGCTTCAACAGGTCGTGAAAAGATGCGAGGCCTTGGAGCAGAGTCTAATGGAGAAAGAATCCGAACTTGCCAAGGCTCATCAGGCCGCATGCGATGCCCGGGGGGAAACCCAAGGTGCCCTGCAGGAGAGCCAAGAGGCGAGGAAGATCGCGGCGGGCAAGGCTTGTTCCATGTAAGGCAAGTATTTGGGCAGAGAATCATGTTTCTAATATTGAGTTTGGATTTATCCAGGTGTATTTGTGGAGCTGCCACGCAACATATCTGATGCAAGGAACACTGCGGATAAGCTCTTCTGGTCACAGTATCTGGCACCGAATTATCCGGTGCCTTTTGCCGATCAGCTGAGGTAGCTGATCGAACTGTAGAGGGTGGCCGAGCTAGCCATGCAGGATTAAATTATCCGGCTATGGCCCGCTGAGCCGATTCCAGGCAGCTACTTCAGGCTCGTGAAGCGGCTTGCGAGTGCCTGCCCTTGACTGGACATCGTCAAGCGGTCGGTCTGTATAGAGGGTGTGCGAATGGCCTTCGCCCGCGCAAAGGTGCACTGGGGGAAGATGGATGCTGAAAAGCTGGTGACTGAGGGACCACCGGAGGGAAAGGAGCACCGCCAGCCTGAGTTATATTATGAAAGTGTCCTGAAAGGATCCTGCCTTGCGGCGGAGCAATGCACCAAGGACATTATATTTCCATGAATACAATCATGTTGTCCTTTGTAATGTTAAACAAGGTCATTTCTATTATTTATTTCCTGTATATGAAAGTTTATCCTCCTGCGCGGCCGTTTTATATATTAATGCTGAGAGTTGGCCAGTCGTTGGCTTCTGCCCCCACGTAGGAAGTACGGGGGTGTTCGGGATAAATCTGATCACTCTTTATCCCAGTTTTGGGTCCTTCGAAGGAGGTGTTCAGCACAACGAACCAGGCAATCGGACTATAGGGCTTTATCACTCTCACTTAGCCATAGGAGCTTTAGAAAAGGAAGGTAGGCGTAGCCCCTGGTGTTCGGAAGACCGCACGAGGGGCTCTATAAGCACCTGATCGGACAAAAAGTTGATCCATCGCATGCTGCATTGGTTATGGCATTATGCGGGATAAACCTTAAAGATTTTACAACCTCTCGAACAGCTGACCAGCTCTCGCTGTATCAAGACAGTCAGTTTTCGGCTTTCTCTACTGAGGTCCTCGTCCGGAAGAACTGGGACACAATCGCAGTAGTTCTCCCTGTGCCGCCTTAGCCGATATAGCGGAACGTAAGGCAACAAAACATGGGAGTCGGGCAAACCCAACATTTGACCCAAGACATGATTCAGAGCTAATGCATATAATGCTATAAGTTCGGGGTGCCAAACTACCAGGAAGGTGTTTGGACTTTATTGCCGTATTATGGGTAAAACGAAGCCCCTGGCATATTTAAGGCATATCACGGTGTACGGATGCCATTTGACAAAAGAATTTCAATAAGAGACAATGGCAGATAAGCATCATATAAATCCACATGTTGTATTTGAATAATACGTCGATGCGTATGAGTACATGTAAAGCAATAATAAAAAAAGAGAAAGTGACTGCGGAACGTACTGAGACCAGGCGGGAAGAAGCTGTGTGCGGATCCGGAGTGCAGTAGGATGGTCATCGAGGGGAATATCTAAGGGTTCCCTTGCGCGTTCGAGTTGCTTCCATATCGTCGGTCCTTGCCTGGGCAAAAATGAACCTATACAGAAAATGCAGGATGTGTTTGTGTGCCGCGGAGCGGTTGAGCCACGGTGTGTGGCCTGTCCTGGCCTTCGCCGAAGTGTTTAATTGAGCTCTGGACGAGGCGGGCTATCCTGCCGTGAAGTAGTTCGGAGTCCTTTGGCGGTGTCCGGGAGCTTGGCCGTCGACTTGAGGTCCGATTGAAAGGTGCCACTTGTTGCTTCTGCTGTTAAAGCAGCGGTATACTCTTTGGTACCGAGGGGGAGTTTGGCCTTGCCATTAACCGTGATGACGCTGATACGTCCATTTTGCATCATGCTTTTATATCGATATTCATTGCATTATGGGTTGTTATTACACATTATGTCACAATACTTATGCCTATTCTCTCTTATTTTACAAGGTTTACATAAAGAGGGAGAATGCCGGCAGCTGGGATTCTGGGCTGGAAAAGGAGCAAATATTAGAGACCTATTCTGCACAGCTCCAAAAGTCCTGAAACTTCACGGAAGTCATTTTCAGAATATATAAAAAAATAATGAGCACGAGAAGTTCCAGAGGGGGGCCACACCCTGCCCACGAGGGTGGGGGCGCGCCCTACCCCCCTGGGCGCGCCCCCTGCCTCATGGGTCCCCTGGTGGCCCTCCGATGCCCATCTTCTGCTATATGGATTCTTTCGATGAGGAAAAAAAATCATAAGCCAGCTTTCGGGAAGAGACTCCGCCGCCATGAGGAGGAACCTCGGCGGAACCAATCTAGGGCTCCGGTGGAGCTGTTCTGCCGGGGAAACTTCCCTCCGGGAGGGGGAAATCATCGCCATCATCATAACCAACGATCCTCTCATCGGGAGGGGGTCAATCTCCATCAACATCTTCACCAGCACCATCTCCTCTCAAAACCCTAGTTCATCTCTTGTATCCAATTCTTGTCTCTAAGTCCGGGATTGGTACCTGTGGGTTGCTAGTAGTGTTAATTACTCCTTGTAGTTGATGCTAGTTGGTTTATTTGGTGGAAGATCATATGTTCAGATCCTATATGCACATTAATACCCCTCTGATTATGAACATGAATATGCTTTGTGAGTAGTTACGTTTGTTCCTGGGGACATGGGAGAAGTCTTGCTATTAGTAGTCATGTGAATTTGGTATTCGTTCGATATTTTGATGAGATGTATGTTGTCTCTCCTCTAGTGGTGTTATGTGAACGTCGACTACATGACACTTCACCATTATTTGGGCCTAGAGGAAGGCATTGGGAAGTAATAAGTAGATGATGGGTTGCTAGAGTGACAGAAGCTTAAACCCTAGTTTATGCGTTGCTTCGTAAGGGGCTGATTTGGATCCATATGTTTCATGCTATGGTTAGGTTTACCTTAATACTTTTGTTGTAGTTGCTGATGCTTGCAATAGAGGTTAATCATAAGTGGGATGCTTGTCCAAGTAAGGGCAGTACCCAAGCACCGGTCCACCCACATATCAAATTATCAAAGTACCAAACGTGAATCATATGATCGTGATGAAACCTAACTTGACGATAATTCCTATGTGTCCTCGGGAGCGCTTTTCTCTATATAAGAACTTGTCCAGGCTTGTCCTTGCTACAAAAAGGATTGGGCCACCTTTCCGCAATTTACTTACTTTTGTTACTTGTTGCTCGTTACCAATTATCTTATCACAAAACTATCTGTTACCTATAATTTCAATGCTTGCAGAGAATACCTTGTTGAAAACCTCTTATCATTTCCTTCTGCTCCTCGTTGGGTTCGACACTCTTACTTATCGAAAGGACTATGATAGATCCCCTATACTTGTGGGTCATCAAGACTCTTTTCTGGTGCCGTTGCCGGGGAGTGAAGTGCCTTTGCTAGGTGGAATTTGGTAAGGAAAAATTTATATAGTGTGCTGAAATTTACTGTCACTTGTTACTATGGAAAGTAATACTCTAAGGGGATTGTTCGGGGTATCTTCACCCCGACCAGTAGAGCAAAGAGTTGCTCCTCAACCTACTGAACCTACTGAAAATGAAAATGTCTACTTCGAAATTCCTTCTGGTATGTTAGAAAAACTGCTAGCTAATCCTTTTGTAGGAGATGGAACAAAGCATCCCGATGAGCACTGATACGTCTCCAACGTATCTATAATGTTTGATTGCTCCATGCTATATTATCTACTGTTTTGGACATTATTGGACTTTATTATCCACTTTTATATTATTTTTGGGACTAACCTATTAACCGGAGGCCTAGCCCAGAATTGTTGTTTTTCCTATTTTAGGGTTTCGAAGAAAAGGAATATCAAACGGAGTCCAAACGGAATGAAACCTTCGGGAACGTGATTTTCTCAATGAACAAGACCCAGGAGACTTGGACGCTACGTCAACACACAAAGAGGAGGCCACGAGGTAGGGGGCGCACCTACCCCCCAGGCGCGCCCTCCACCCTCGTGGGCCCCCTGTTGCTCCACCGACGTACTCCTTCCTCCTATATATACCTACATACCCCCAAACGATCAGATACAGAGCCAAAACCCTAATTCCACCGCCGTAACTTTTTGTATCCATGAGATCCCATCTTGGGGCCTATTCTGGAGCTCCGTCGGAGGAGGCATCGATCACGGAGGGCTTCTACATCAACACCATAGCCCCTCCGATGAAGTTCGAGTAGTTTACCTCAGACCTACAGGTCCATAGTTAGTAGCTAGTCCCTCCGTTCCGAATTACTTGTCGCAGGTATGGATGTATCTAGATGTATTTTAGTTCTAGATACAACCATTTCTGCAACGAGTAATTTGGAACGGAGGGAGTAGATGGCTTCTTCTCTCTTTTTGGATCTCAATACAATGTTCTCCCCCTCTCTTGTGGAGAACTATTCGATGTAATCTTCTTTTTGTGGTGTGTTTGTTGAGATCGATGAATTGTGGGTTTATGATCAAGTCTATCTATGAACAATATTTGAATCTTCTCTGAATTATTTTATGTATGATTGGTTATCTTTGCAAGTCTCTTTGAATTATCAGTTTGGTTTGGCCTACTAGATTGATCTTTCTTGCAATGGGAGAAGTGCTTAGCTTTGGGTTCAATCTTGTGGTGTCCTTTCCCAGTGACAGTAGGGGCAGCAAGGCACGTATTGTATTGTTTCCATCGAGGATAACAAGATGGGGTTTTCTTCATATTGCATGAGTTTATCCCTCTACATCATGTCATCTTGCTTAAGGCGTTACTCTGTTTTCATTAACTTAATACTCTAGATGCATGCTGGATAGCGGTCGATGAGTGGAGTAATAGTAGTAGATGCAAGCAGGAGTCAGTCTACTTGTGTCGGACGTGATGCCTATATACATGATCATACCTAGATATTCTCATAACTATGCTCAATTATATCAATTGCTCAACAGTAATTTGTTCACCCACCATAGAATACTTATGCTCTCGAGGGAAGCCACTAGTGAAACCTACGGCCCCCGGGTCTATCGTCATCATATTAATCTCCCAATACTTAGTTATTTCCTTTGCTATTACTTTGCTTTTATTTTACTTTGCATCTTTATCACAAAAATACCAAAAATATTATCTTATCATATCTATTAGATCTCACTCTCGTAAGCGGCCGTGTAGGGATTGACAACCCCTTATCGTGTTGGTTGCGAGGATTTATTTGTTTTGTGCAGGTACGAGGGACTGGCGCGTAGCCTCCTACTGGATTGATACCTTGGTTCTCGAAAACTGATGGAAATACTTACACTACTTTGCTGCATCACCCCTTCCAATTCGGGGAAAAACAACGCAATGCTCAAGAGGTAGCAAGAAGGATTTCTGGCGCCGTTGCCGGGGACGTCTATGCAAAAGTCAATATACCAAGTACCCATCACATACCCTTATCTCCCGCATTACATTATTTGCCATTTGCCTCTCGTTTTCCTCTCCCCCACTTCACCCTTGCCGTTTTATTTGCCCTCTCTCTCTATCCACCCTCTCTTTCTCTATTTGCCTCTTTTTGCTTGCTTGCTTTTTGTTTGCTTGTGTGTTAGTTCGTTTGCTTGTCATTATGGCTAGTCCCTTATCTTCTCCGTTATCTCCCGAGAATGAAATTCTAAATTTTAAGCAAAGGGAGGGGGAAAATCTAAAAGACACTTGGTATAGAATTTGCAATGCTCAAAATAGATATACCGGGAAGCAATCTACTTCTGTTCTTCTTCGCAATTTTTATGTAGGCGTTACTCCTTGGCACAGATATGTCCTTGATACTATTACTGGAGGGAACTTCTTGGGTAGCCATACTTTTGATTCTTATAAGGCTATGATAGATTTGTTTGGCTCACCCCCTCTTTTGGTTAATGGAACTGTATTAACTTTGGAGCATGTAATGCAAAGACTTGAAATTATTGAAAAGAAGGTTGCTACCATAGAGATAATTGAAAATTTTGATAAAAATATCCACAACTGAATCTCTCAATATGGATCTAAAGTAGGAGTCACTTTGAAAAATATTAAAGAGAAGGAACCCA
This sequence comes from Triticum aestivum, assembly GCF_018294505.1. NCBI lineage: Eukaryota > Viridiplantae > Streptophyta > Magnoliopsida > Poales > Poaceae > Triticum > Triticum aestivum. The sequence continues at coordinate 142,064,585 of NC_057806.1, forward strand.
TAGTTAATGAGAAAATAAATCACGATTCCACTAGAATCGATAAACTTGAGGATATTATTACCAACTTGGGAACCGCTTTTTCTTCCATAAAGAATACTCCAAGTCCTCCCACTAAAATTCCCAAGTTTATGTATGTTCCTAAAAATAAGGGTGAATCCTCTAGTAAGGAAACTACGGATCTCAAATCTATAAGTATTCATCCCAATCTTTTTGCTATCATTAAGGAACCATTTGTTACAAATGATTTTTTCGATCTTGTGCCTAAAAGTTTGATAATCAATAAAAATAAAGAAATTCCTAAAGATGGTAGATGCCTCATTGAATAATTGTCTACCAAAGATGGCAATACCTAGATCTATCCTTGTTTGTTATTTCTAGCTAGGGGCGTTAAACGATAGCGCTTGTTGGGAGGTAACCCAATTTTATTTTTATTCCTTGCTTTTTGCTCCTGTTTAGTAATAAATAATTTATCTAGACTCTGTTTTGGTTGTGTTTTTTGTGTTTAATTAGTGTTTATGCCAAGTAGAACTGTTGGGAAGACTTGGGGAAAGTCTTGTTACACTTGCTGTAAAAAACAGAAACTTTAGCGCTCACGAGAACTGATGCCATTTTTATTTGGAAAGTTCTATTTAGTTAATTATTTTTCAATATTATTAATAGATAAATTCCTCACGTCCAGCAATTTATTTTGGAATTTTTGGCGTTCCAGATCTTGCGCTAGCTACAGATTACTAGAGACTGTTCTGTCTTTGACAGATTCTGTTTTTCGTGTGTTATTTGCTTATTTTGATGAATCTATGGCTAGTAAAATAGTTTATAAACCATAGAGAAGTTGAAATACAGTAGGTTTAACACCAATATAAATAAAGAATGAGTTCATTACAGTACCTTGAAGTGGTCTTTTGTTTTCTTTCGCTAAAGGAGCTCACGAGATTTTCTACTTTGAGTTTTGTGTTCTGAAGTTTTCAAGTTTTGGGTAAAGATTTGATGGATTATGGAACAAGGAGTGGAAAGAGCCTAAGCTTGGGGATGCCCATAGCACCCCCAAGATAATCTAAGGACACCTAAAATCCAAAGCTTGGGGATGCCCCGGAAGGCATCCCCTCTTTCGTCTACTTCTATCGGTAACTTTACTTGGAGCTATATTTTTATTCGCCACATGATATGTGTTTTGCTTGGAGCGTCTTGTATGATTTGAGTCTTTACTTTTTAGTTTACCACAATCATCCTTGCTGTACACACCTTTTGAGAGAGCCATACATGATTTGGAATTTGTTAGAATACTCTATGTGCTTCGCTTATTTCTTTTGAGTTATATAGTTTTGCTCTAGTACTTCACTTATATCTTTTAGATCACGGTGGTGGATTTGTTTTATAGAAACTATTGATCTCTCATGCTTCACTTAGATTATTTTGAGAGTATTAAATAGCATTGTAATTTGCTTAAAATCCTAATATGCTAGGTATTCAAGATTAGTAAAATTTTCTTATGAGTGTTTTCAATACTAAGAGAAGTTTGATGCTTGATGATTGTTTTGAGATATGGAGGTAATAATATCAAGGTCGTGTTAGGTGAGTAGTTGAGAAATTGAGAAATGCTTGTGTTGAAGTTTGCAAGTCCCGTAGCATTCACGTATGGTAAACGTTATGTAACAAATTTGAAACATGAGGTGTTATTTGATTGTCCTCCTTATGAGTGGCGGTCGGGGACAAGCGATGGTCTTTTCCTACCAATCTATCCCCCTAGGAGCATGCACGTAGTGCCGAGGTTTTTGATGACTTGTAGATTTTTGCAATAAGTATGTGAGGTCTTTATGACTAATGTTGAGTCCATGGATTATACGCACTCTCACCCTTCCATCCTTGCTAGCCTCTTCAGTACCGTGCATTGCCCTTTCTCACATTGAGAGTTGGCACAAACTTCGCCGGTGCATCCAAACCCCGTGATATGATACGCTCTTTCACACATAAACCTCCTTATATCTTCCTCAAAACAGCCACCATACCTACCTATTATGGCATTTCCATAGCCATTCCGAGATATACTGCCATGCAACTTTCCACCATTCCGTTTATCATGACACATTCATTATTGTCATATTGCTTAGCATGATCATGTAGTCGACATAGTATTTGTGGCAAAGCCATCATTCATAATTCTTTTATACATGTCACTCTTGGTCCATTGCATATCCCGGTACACCGCCGGAGGCATTCATATAGAGTCATCTTTTGTTCTAGTATCGAGTTGTAAACAAATAGAAGTGTGATGATCATCATTTTCTAGAGCATTGTCCCAAGTGAGGAATTATAAAAAAAGAAAAGAGAAAGTCCATAAAAGAAAAGAGGAGGCCAAAAAAAGAAAAAAGTGAGAGAAAAAGAGAGAAGGGACAATGTTACTATCCTTTGCCACACTTATGCTTCAAAGTAGCACCATAATATTCATGATAGAGAGTCTCTTGTTTTGCCACTTTCATATACTAGTGGGAATTTTCATTATAGAACTTGGCTTGTATATTCTAACAATGGGCCTCCTCAAGTGCCCTAGGTCTTCGTGAGCAAGCAAGTTAGATGCACACCCACTTAGTTTCTTTTGTTGAGCTTTCATACATTTATAGCTCTAGTGCATCCGTTGCATGGCAATCCCTACTCCTTGAATTAACATGAATCGGTTTGCATCTACATAGCCCATTGATTAGCCTCGTTGATGTGAGACTTTCTCCTTTTTGTCTTCTCCACATAACCCCCTGTAACGCCCCAGATATACTTTCCATATTTGTATCCAACTCTTGCCGTCCCCGGCGCTAAGTTATATTTATTTCTCGGGTTCGGGTCTTTGTCTCCGTGTGTTGTTTTCGTTTTCATGCATCTCATATCATGTCATCTCGTGCATTGCATTTGCATACATGTTCATCTCAGGCATTCGAGCATTTTCCCCGTTGTCCGTTTTGCATTCCGGCGCTTCGTTCTCCTCCGGTGGTCATTTCTAGTCTTCTTTCGTGTGTGGGGTTTAAACATTTCCGGATTGGACCGAGACTTGCCAAGCGGCCTTGGTTTACTACCGGTAGACCGCCTGTCAAGTTTCGGGTCATTTGGACTTCGTTTGATACTCCAACGGTTAACCGAGGGACCGGAAAGGCCTCGTGTGTGTTGCAGCCCAACACCCCCCAAATTTGGCCCAAAACCCACCAAGCTCTGCTCCTTGTCCTAGAGCGTTCGATCACGATCGTGTGGGCGAAAACCGCACCTCATTTGGACTCTCCTAACTCCCTCTATGCCTATTTATACCCCCTCCATTCGGATCTCTTCTTCCCCCGTCCGAAACCCTAGTTCAAAAAAAAAACCTCCTCCGCCACCGACGGACACGTCCGCCCCAGCGCCGGACGCGTCCGCCGCCGCCCGCCTCCGCCACTCAGGCGCTGCCACGTGGGCACGCGCCCACTTCGCCGCCGCCGGCCCGGGAGGCCCAGGAGGGGCCCCCGCGGCCCAGATCCGCCGCGCCGCCACCCGCCTCCTCTTCCCCCGCGCCCGGCGACGCCCTCCGCCGCCGACCGCCGCCGCGCCGCCGCGGGCCCTCGTCGCCGGCGAGCTTCCCCGGGCGCCCGAGCCGGTCTCCTCGCCCGGCGCCGCCCCGTCCGACGCCCTCCGCCGCCACGCGCCGCCCCGGGTCGCCGGATCCGGCCCCCGGCGACCACCTCCTCCACGCCGGCGAGCTACCCCGGCGCCCCTCCACCTCTCTCCGGCCGCCGCGCCATCGCCGGCATCTCCTGTGGCCGCGAGATCGGATCGGGAGCGGGTAGCTACAGTAAACCCTAGCGCCCCCCGTTGACTTTCTCCCTCTCCCATTATATTTTTCTTGCTACTTTGACTGCTTGTATCTCCGCAACCGTAGCTCCGTTTTGGGCATATGATATATCAAAATCTTCGCCTCGACATGTACATCATTTCATTCCATTGCATCATTTGCATTTGAGGTCATCTTGATACCCAAAATGCTGTTAGAAGGAGGCTTCGTGAGTTAAATTGCAGATCCGTTAGTTCATCATGCACTTTTGTCATTTTTGCTATGTTTAATTCGTGCATGATATGCCTGTGCCCCTTTGGGATGTATTGTGAAGCATTTTGTCTTCTTTCCAGAGGTGCCACCCATGCATTTTTAGGATGTGTGTGTTGTCTTGTGCAAGCTTGCGAAGAGAGGTACCTGAGATTGCAGATTTCAGGGACTTAGTGATTTTCGCTAAGTCTGGGATATTTTAGTTCATGATGCTATATGTCCAGCTTGTTTCCTAGTGATCCGTGCCTCTTTTGAGGATGATCAGTAAGGGAGTTTTGATATTTATGTCATGCTCTATCCATCCATGTCTTTGTTGACATTTGTGGAGTGCTCTAGGTTGACTCAATCGAGCTCAACTTTTGCTTCGTTGTTAATCTGGGCAGATCGTCAACTTGTTTGCGATTTCGCCGATGCTACCGTTAGTGTTCCATGCATGCTATGCCTTCGTTCTTGCCATGTGTAGCTAGCACTTTGTGCCTTCTTGCTGGTTATATGCTTTCCTTGCCATGACTTGCACCGTAGTGAGTGCATCGAGCTCGTTTACATGCCTTCGTGAGTTAAATTTCAGCATGTCTCAGTTTTCACTAAGTCTGAAAACTGATTGTGTTCGAGCGATGTTCGTGAGCTCGGTAGAGTATTTTGTGAACCCTTTTGGCCCCAGGTCACTTTGGGTGTTTTTTAAGCTTGTTGAGTAGCTCCATGCCATGTTCTTACTTGTCATGTTCAGGTTTTCTATCATGTTGTTTTGCTGCTCCGAAGAGAGCATCGTGATCTGAAATTTCAGACTAGTGTTAATTTCACTAAGTCTGAAATCTGTTTTGCATTTGCGTTTTAGCCATGCTTGTTTGAACCTCTTAATGGATGAATTTGCCTATGGCTCAGTGCTAGTGTTTTGTCAACCATCTTGTGTACATCACTGCCATGTATTTTGTTTTCATGTTTGGTGGCTGTAGCATGTTCATTTCGTTGCATTTAGATGCCTACTTGCTGTAAATCGCAGACCGGTGTCATATCTTAAAACGCTCGCCATTTCTAAACCGTAGCTCCGATTCCTATGATCTTTATATCGTTTTCAAGCGATTTCATCCCCTCTATCCAGTGGCACACTTGGTTTCCCAAGTTGATGCCAGGTTCATGCATTTTCTGTCATATCTTGCATTTTGCATCCTGCATCGCATCCCGCATAGCATATCGTCATTTCATCATATTGCTTGGTCTTGCCCGTGGTTGATTGTATCCTTGTTGCTTGTTTGTCTTGTTGGGTAGAGCCGGGAGACGAGTTCGCTACCGAGGAGCCCGTTGAGTTTGCTTGTGAGGATCCAGTCAACTCTGACAACTGTGCAGGCAAGATGATCATACCCTCGAAATCACTACTATCTTTGCTATGCTAGTTTGCTCGCTCTTTTGCTTTGCCACTGCTACGATGCCTACCTTTTGCTTGTCAGCCTCCCATTTGCCATGTTGAACCTCTAACCCACCATTGTCCTAGCAAACCGTTGATTGGCTATGTTACCGCTTTGCTCAGCCCTTCTTATAGCGTTGTTAGTTGCAGGTGAAGATTGGAGCCGTTCCTTGTTGGAACATTTATTTACTTGTTGGGATATCATTATATTGCTATGTTATCTTAATGCATCTATATACTTGGTAAAGGGTGGAAGGCTCGGCCTCTCGCCTAGTGTTTTGTTCCACTCTTGCCGCCCTAGTTTTCCGTCATATCGGTGTTATGTTCCCGGATTGTTGCGTCCCTTACGCGGTTGGGTTATAATGGGAACCCCTTGATAGTTCGCCTTGATTAAAGCTTTTCCAGCAATGCCCAACATTGGTTTTACCATTTGCCACCTAGCCTCTTTTCCCTTGGGTTTCCGGAGCCCGAAGGTCATCTTATTTTAACCCCCCCCGGGCCAGTGCTCCTCTGAGCGTTGGTCCAAACTAGAGTCCTGTGCAGCGCCCCCTCGGGGAAACTCGAGGTTTGGTTTTAGTTGTACGGAGCGCTCATCTGAGTGTGCCCTGAGAAAGAGATATGTGCAGCTCCTATCGGGATTTGTCGGCACATTCGGGCGGTGTTGCTGGTCTTGTTTTAACCTGTCGAATCATCTTGTTGTACCAAGATACCGAGTCTGATCGGTGTGTCTTGGGTGGAGGTCTATTCCTTCGTTGACCGTGAGAGCTTGTTATGGGCTAAGTTGGGACCCCCCTGCAGGGATTGATCTTTCGAAAGCCGTGCCCGCGGTTATGGGCAGATGGGAATTTGTTAACGTCCGGTTGTAGATGACTTGAACTAAACTTAATTAAAATGAATCAACCGTGTGTGTTACCGTGATGGCCCCTTCTCGGCGGAGTCCGGGAAGTGGACACGGTGTTGGAGTTATGCTTGCGCAGGATGTTCCTTTAGCTTCTCGCTCGTGCTTCGCCTTCTCTTCTCGCTCTCTTTTGCGTATAAGTTAGCCACCACATATGCTAGTCGCTTGCTGCAGCTCCACATATTTTTGCCTTATCCATTCCTATGAGCTTAAATAGTTTTGATCGCGTGGGTGTGAGATTGCTGAGTCCCTGTGGCTCACAGATACTACAACTCCAGATGCAGGTCCAGGTGTTTCTGCTCCAGTTGACGATTACGAGCTTCAGTGGGAGTTCGACGAGGACTCTCAGCGATACTATGTTTCCTTTCCCGATGATCAGTAGTGGTGCCTAGTTGGGGTTATCGATTCAGGACCTTGTCGCATGTTGGGGTCTTTTCTATTTTGGCGCCGTAGTCGGGCCATGAGTGTTTGTTTGATGGATGTTATTTATGTACTCTGATGTGACGTGGCGAGTGTAAGCCAACTATGTTATCTTCCCCTTTTATTATATATTACATGGGATGTTGTAATGATTGCCTGACTTGCGACATTGCTTTCAATGCGGTTATGCCTCTAAGTCGTGCCTCGACACGTGGGAGCTATAGCCGCATCGAGGGCGTTACAAGTTGGTAATCAGAGCCATCCCCGACCTTAGGAGCCCCATTGCTTGATCGTTTTTAGCAGCCGAGTTGTGTCTAGAAAAATGTTTTGAGTCCTTAGGAATTATATATCGGAGAGCTTAGGAATTCTTTTTACTTCCCAGTCTCCTCATCGCTCTGGTAAGGCATCCTGGCGTAGAGTTTTGACTCTTCTCTTCTAAAATTTCACTAAATTTTTTTTAGGATCACGCGAGTATCTTGGTTTTGTTCCGATGGTTTTGTGACGAGAACATTGTTCTTGGTGCCTCCTGTCTTTAGGGGTTGTGGCAGTGTCCCGGGGAGTTGAGCTCCGAGGTGTTGTCGTCACAATTTTATCGTTGCAATTCTGGTATACTTGAGATATGTTCGCCGACATCGAAAATCTCTTTTATGCAGTTCGTTGGTGAGATAACCTCGACGCCACCCAGTACTGGGGCGGGAGTTCGGGAGTATCGCCATAACTTGTATAACGGATGCTTTTCGAAGGTTGAGGTAGATGGTTTCCGAAGTTTTCCTGGTTATGTGTTGAAGGATGGATACAGCTGGATGTAGGATTTGCTAGTTTGGGTGAGATATTGTGCTTCCCCTGTATCCCCAACACCTGATTGCATAACCGGAAAGGTTCGGGAGTTTCATAGGTGGGAATTCTAGTAGCTCTAGTTCTTCTTCCACGGATATTGGTTTGAGATTGGGATTTCTTACCGATTATTCGTTCTTGATCCGTACCTTGTTGATTTATTTCTCTACCTTAATTCTTCGTGGCTTCTCAATTTATGGATATGTGATCAATTGAAGAGGAATGCATTCGTTCATTTTGTTCGGATGTGAAGACTATATGTTGCAATTTTCATTCCGTTGGATTCAGCTTCTATATTGTTGTCTATCTATGTGCTAATGGTGGTCAACCTGTTCAGGATGGCTCCTCCAACGCGCACGACTCCGAATCCTAATCCGCCTCCACCTCCGCCTCCTCCGGAAGCATGGCAAGCTGTGATGGCCGCTACTAATGCAAACACACAGTTGATCATGCAAATCCTTCAAGAGCGCAATCAAGGCAGTCAAGGGAATCAAGGCCATAATCAGCACCACTTTGCTACTCTGAACCAGTTCCTTGCTAATGGCCCAAAGACGTTCAGCGGTTGTGTTGAGGCTACCGATGCTGACGATTGGCTAGTGGATCTGGGCAAGCATTTTGAATGCAGCAACGTCAGGCCTGAAGATTTCGTCAAGTTCGCTTCTTTCCAGCTCAAAGATCAGGCTGCAGAGTGGTTCCAGCAGTACAAGGATTCCAGAGGTGGACGTGTTATCACTTGGGACGATTTCCGTCAAGATTTCCGCGCTCATCACATCCCTCAAAGTGTGGTTGAGAGTAAGCGTCAGGAATTCCGCAATCTGAAGCAAGGCTCTTTGTCTGTCTATGACTACAACAAGTTGTTCCAGAAGCTCGCCCGTTTTGCCAAGCAGGATGTTCCTGATGAGAAGAGCATGATCTATCAGTTCAGGGGTGGTCTTCGTGAGGAAATTCAGCTCGCTCTTGTCCTCTTTGAGCCGTTGAGATACGATGAGTTCTACAACATGGCACTGAAGCAAGAGGCTGCTCAGATGAGATGTGATGCTTCCAGGAAGCGTGCCAGAGATGTTACTCCGTCTTCCTCTACTCAAGTGGTCAAGCAGCAGAAGTATTGGCTTCCTCCTCCTCCGTTCCGTCAGCCGTATCAGCAGAAGAGTAAAGGTGGCAGTGGTTTCTCCCACCCACCCAACCCAGGCTTTCAGAACAAGGCTTCGTCTCAAGCTCCAAGACCGAGTGCTCCGTATCACCGTCCGCTTTCAGAGGTCACGTGCAACAAGTGCCAACAGAAGGGTCACTATGCCAACAAGTGTACCAACCAGAGGCGTCTTCCTCCTCCTCCTCCTGTCAGATCGGCAAGTACAGCTGTGGTCAAGCACAATCCCAAGCACGCCAAGGTCAATATGGTGAATGCAGCTCAGGCAGAGGATTCTTCAGATGTGATCATGGGTAACCTTCCTGTTAACGATGTTCCTGCAAAAGTTCTTTTTGACACAGGTGCATCGCATTGCTTCATTTCCAAACCTTTTGCATCAAAGTATGAGTGTGATTATCAGTATCTGCAAAGTTCCTTGCAAATTGTGTCACCGGGCAAGCAGATGACAGCTAACACCTGCGTCCCTGAGGTTACTATCACATTGGGTGACTACAAGTTCCTTTCTTCCCCAATTGTTCTCGGTAACTCGGATATTGATCTTATTCTCGGAATGGATTGGCTTTCTAAGCACAAGGCACATCTTGACTGTGCTGCCAGGCAGATTCAATTGACTCATTCGTCTGAGGATGTCATTGTCTTTGCCGCTCGGGATAATACCATCCGGTTGTTTTCTCTCAATGAGAAGGGTGAATTGGATGCCATCTCTCAAATTCCTGTCGTGTGCGAATATCAAGACGTCTTTCCAGAAGAACTTCCAGGGATGCCTCCAAACCGGCCGGTTGAATTCGTTATTGAACTTGAGCCCGGTACGGAACCTGTGTGCAAACGTCCCTACAAGCTCGGCCCCGAAGAGTTGAAGGAGCTGAAGAAACAACTCGATGAGCAAGAAAGATTGGGTCTCATTCGGCCTAGTACTTCTCCGTGGGGTTGTGGTGTTCTTTTTGTGAAGAAGAAGGATGGATCGAGTCGACTTTGTGTTGATTACCGTCCAGTAAACAAGAAGACCATCAAGAACAAATACCCACTTCCCAACATCAATGAGCTGTTCGAACAACTCAAGGGTGCTCAAGTATTCTCCAAGCTTGATCTCCGTATGGGTTATCATCAGATTCGTATTCGTGAGCAAGATATTCCCAAGACGGCGTTCAGAACAAGCTTTGGTTCATATGAATACACCGTCATGTCTTTTGGCCTCGCCAACGCTCCTCCGACGTTCTCTCGCATGATGAACTTCATCTTCAACCCCTACACCAATGAATTCGTTTTGGTCTATCTCGACGACATTCTGGTTTTCTCGAAGAACAAGGAAGATCATGCCAAGCACTTGCGTTTGGTACTTGACAAGCTCAGAGAACATCAGTTCTACGCCAAGTTCTCCAAGTGTGAATTTTGGCTCGATGAGGTTCTTTATCTTGGTCATATCATCTCTGCCAAGGGCATTTCCGTGAATCCTGAGAAGGTGTCTGCAATTGTGAATTGGGAACCTCCTCAGAACGTAAAGCAACTCCGCAGTTTTCTCGGTCTCGCAAGCTATTGCAGAAGATTCGTTGAAAACTTTTCTAAGATCGCCAAGCCTCTCTCAAATCTTCTTCAGAAGCACGTCAAGTACGTTTGGTCTCCGGAGTGTGATATTGCTTTCAACACTTTGAAAGAGAAATTGATCACTGCTCCAGTTCTGACTCCGCCTGATGAAACCAAGCCGTACGAGGTCTTTTGTGATGCCTCTCTCCAAGGTCTCGGTGCTGTACTGATGCAAGAGAAGAAAGTTGTTGCTTATACCTCTCGCCAGTTGAAACCTAATGAGAAGAACTACCCCACTCATGATCTCGAGTTGGCGGCAGTTGTGCACGCTTTGTTGACTTGGAGACATCTTCTATTGGGAAGGAAAGTGGATATTTTCACTGATCACAAGAGTCTCAAGTACATCTTCACTCAGCCTAATCTCAACCTCAGGCAGACTCGATGGGTCGAAATGATTCAAGAGTACAATCCGAGTATCGAGTATACTCCAGGCAAGGCTAATGTGATTGCTGACGCTTTGAGCAGAAAAGCATATTGCAACAGTCTGATTCTCAAGCCTTATCAACCCGAGCTTTGTGAAGCTTTCCGCAAACTTAATCTGCAAGTTGTTCCTCAAGGTTTCCTCGCCAACCTTCAAGTCTCTCCTACCTTAGAAGACCAGATTCGCCAAGCCCAACTTCTTGATGCTATGGTGAAGAAGGTGAAGATTGGTATTGCAAAGAGTCAGTCCAAGTACAAGTGCTTCCGACTTGATGACAAGGACACTCTCTTCTTCGAGGATCGAATTGTTGTGCCCAAAGGTGAACTCCGTAAGGTGATCATGAACGAGGCTCACAACTCTCTCCTCTCCATCCACCCTGGTAGTACGAAGATGTATCAGGACCTCAAGCAAGCTTATTGGTGGACTCGAATGAAGCGCGAGATCGCTCAATTCGTGAACGAATGTGATGTCTGCAGAAGAGTGAAGGCAGAACACCAAAGGCCAGCTGGTCTCCTCCAACCTCTTGCCATTCCAGAATGGAAGTTTGACCACATTGAAATGGACTTCGTGACTGGGTTTCCAAAGTCCAAGCGTGGCAATGATGCTATATTCGTTGTCATCGACAAGCTCACCAAAGTGGCTCATTTTCTGCCTATCAAAGAGTCTATCACTGCAGCTCAATTGGCGGAACTCTATACCTCTCGCATTGTCTCTCTGCACGGTATTCCTCAAGTGATATCTTCAGACCGTGGCAGCATCTTTACCTCCAAGTTTTGGGATTCTTTTCAGAAAGCCATGGGCACCAACATCCGCTTCAGCACAGCTTTCCATCCTCAAACAAGCGGTCAAGTCGAGCGTGTCAACCAAATTCTTGAAGATATGCTCAGGGCTTGTGTGATCTCCTTCGGCATGAAGTGGGAGGATTGTCTTCCTTATGCTGAATTCTCATACAACAACAGCTTTCAAGCAAGTTCGGGCAAGGCCCCCTTTGAAATTCTTTATGGCAGGAAGTGACGTACCCCTCTCAACTGGTCTGAAACCGGTGAACGTCAGCTGCTGGGTAATGACTTAATCACAGAAGCAGAAGAAATGTGCAAAGTCATTCGTGATAACCTCAAAGCAGCCCAGTCCCGCCAGAAGTGCTACTATGATAGTAAGCACCGTGAATTGGCTTTCGAGATCGGAGATCATGTTTACCTCCGCGTCTCTCCCATGAAAGGTACTCGTCGCTTCGGTATCAAAGGGAAGCTTGCCCCTAGATACGTGGGACCTTTCAAGATTGTCAGCAAGAGAGGCGACCTCGCCTATCAACTCGAGCTTCCTTCAAACTTTGCAAATGTTCATGATGTGTTCCATGTCTCTCAGCTTCGAAAGTGCTTCAAGACTCCTGACCGCACCGTCAACTTCGAGGACATTGAGCTCCAAGAAGATCTCTCCTATCGTGAGCACCCAGTTGCTATTCTCGAAGAGACTGAACGCAAGACTCGCAACAAGTCAATCAAATTTCTCAAAGTCAAGTGGTCACACCATTCCGACCGTGAAGCTACCTGGGAACGCGAGGATCACCTCCGTTCTGAATACCCGGAGTTCTTTCAGTCCTAGATCTCGGGTCGAGATCTTTTCGTAGTGGTGGAGTGTTGTAACGCCCCAGATATACTTTCCATATTTGTATCCAACTCTTGCCGTCCCCGGCGCTAAGTTATATTTATTTCTCGGGTTCGGGTCTTTGTCTCCGTGTGTTGTTTTCGTTTTCATGCATCTCATATCATGTCATCTCGTGCATTGCATTTGCATACATGTTCATCTCAGGCATTCGAGCATTTTCCCCGTTGTCCGTTTTGCATTCCGGCGCTTCGTTCTCCTCCGGTGGTCATTTCTAGTCTTCTTTCGTGTGTGGGGTTTAAACATTTCCAGATTGGACCGAGACTTTCCAAGCGGCCTTGGTTTACTACCGGTAGACCGCCTGTCAAGTTTCGGGTCATTTGGACTTCGTTTGATACTCCAACGGTTAACCGAGGGACCGGAAAGGCCTCGTGTGTGTTGCAGCCCAACACCCCCCAAATTTGGCCCAAAACCCACCAAGCTCTGCTCCTTGTCCTAGAGCGTTCGATCACGATCGTGTGGGCGAAAACCGCACCTCATTTGGACTCTCCTAACTCCCTCTATGCCTATTTATACCCCCTCCATTCGGATCTCTTCTTCCCCCGTCCGAAACCCTAGTTCAAAAAAAAAACCTCCTCCGCCGCCGACGGACACGTCCGCCCCAGTGCCGGACGCGTCCGCCGCCGCCCGCCTCCGCCACTCAGGCGCTGCCACGTGGGCACGCGCCCACTTCACCGCCGCCGGCCCGGGAGGCCCAGGAGGGGCCCCCACGACCCAGATCCGCCGTGCCGCCACCCGCCTCCTCTTCCCCCCGCGCCCGGCGACGCCCTCCGCCGCCGACCGCCGCCGCGCCACCGCGGGCCCTCATCGCCGGCGAGCTTCCCCGGGCGCCCGAGCCGGTCTCCTCGCCCGGCGCCGCCCCGTCCGACGCCCTCCGCCGCCACGCGCCGCCCCGGGTCGCCGGATCCGGCCCCCGGCGACCACCTCCTCCACGCCGGCGAGCTACCCCGGCGCCCCTCCACCTCTCTCCGGCCGCCGCGCCATCGCCGGCATCTCCTGTGGCCGCGAGATCGGATCGGGAGCGGGTAGCTACAGTAAACCCTAGCGCCCCCCGTTGACTTTCTCCCTCTCCCATTATATTTTTCTTGCTACTTTGACTGCTTGTTCTCCGCAACCGTAGCTCCGTTTTGGGCATATGATATATCAAAATCTTCGCCTCGACATGTAAATCATTTCATTCCATTGCATCATTTGCATTTGAGGTCATCTTGATACCCAAAATGCTGTTAGAAGGAGGCTTCGTGAGTTAAATTGCAGATCCGTCATTTTTGCTATGTTTAATTCGTGCATGATATGCCTGTGCCCCTTTGGGATGTATTGTGAAGCATTTTGTCTTCTTTCTAGAGGTGCCACCCATGCATTTTTAGGATGTGTGTGTTGTCTTGTGCAAGCTTGCGAAGAGAGGTACCTGAGATTGCAGATTTCAGGGACTTAGTGATTTTCGCTAAGTCTGGGATATTTTAGTTCATGATGCTATATGTCCAGCTTGTTTCCTAGTGATCCGTGCCTCTTTTGAGGATGATAAGTAAGGGAGTTTTGATACTTATGTCATGCTCTATCCATCCATGTCTTTGTTGACATTTGTGGAGTGTTCTAGGTTGACTCAATCGAGCTCAACTTTTGCTTCGTTGTTAATCTGGGCAGATCGTCAACTTGTTTGCGATTTCGCCGATGCTACCGTTAGTGTTCCATGCATGCTATGCCTTCGTTCTTGCCATGTGTAGCTAGCACTTTGTGCCTTCTTTCTGGTTATATGCTTTCCTTGCCATGACTTGCACCGTAGTGAGTGCATCGAGCTCGTTTACATGCCTTCGTGAGTTAAATTTCAGCATGTCTCAGTTTTCACTAAGTCTGAAAACTGATTGTGTTCGAGCGATGTTCGTGAGCTCGGTAGAGTATTTTGTGACCCCTTTTGGCCCCAGGTCACTTTGGGTGTTTTTTAAGCTTGTTGAGTAGCTCCATGCCATGTTCTTACTTGTCATGTTCAGGTTTTCTATCATGTTGTTTTGCTGCTCCGAAGAGAGCATCGTGATCTGAAATTTCAGACTAGTGTTAATTTCACTAAGTCTGAAATCTGTTTTGCATTTGCGTTTTAGCCATGCTTGTTTGAACCTCTTAATGGATGAATTTGCCTATGGCTCAGTGCTAGTGTTTTGTCAACCATCTTGTGTACATCACTGCCATGTATTTTGTTTTCATGTTTGGTGGCTGTAGCATGTTCATTTCGTTGCATTTAGATGCCTACTTGCTGTAAATCGCAGACCGGTGTCATATCTTAAAACGCTCGCCATTTCTAAACCGTAGCTCCGATTCCTATGATCTTTATATCGTTTTCAAGCGATTTCATCCCCTCTATCCAGTGGCACACTTGGTTTCCCAAGTTGATGCCAGGTTCATGCATTTTCTGTCATATCTTGCATTTTGCATCCTGCATCGCATCCCGCATAGCATATCGTCATTTCATCATATTGCTTGGTCTTGCCCGTGGTTGATTGTATCCTTGTTGCTTGTTTGTCTTGTTGGGTAGAGCCGGGAGACGAGTTCGCTACCGAGGAGCCCGTTGAGTTTGCTTGCGAGGATCCAGTCAACTCTGACAACTGTGCAGGCAAGATGATCATACCCTCGAAATCACTACTATCTTTGCTATGCTAGTTTGCTCGCTCTTTTGCTCTGCCACTGCTACGATGCCTACCTTTTGCTTGTCAGCCTCCCATTTGCCATGTTGAACCTCTAACCCACCATTGTCCTAGCAAACCGTTGATTGGCTATGTTACCGCTTTGCTCAGCCCTTCTTATAGCGTTGTTAGTTGCAGGTGAAGATTGGAGCCGTTCCTTGTTGGAACATTTATTTACCTATTGGGATATCATTATATTGCTATGTTATCTTAATGCATCTATATACTTGGTAAAGGGTGGAAGGCTCGGCCTCTCGCCTAGTGTTTTGTTCCACTCTTGCCGCCCTAGTTTTCCGTCATATCGGTGTTATGTTCCCGGATTGTTGCGTCCCTTACGCGGTTGGGTTATAATGGGAACCCCTTGATAGTTCGCCTTGATTAAAGCTTTTCCAGCAATGCCCAACATTGGTTTTACCATTTGCCACCTAGCCTCTTTTCCCTTGGGTTTCCGGAGCCCGAAGGTCATCTTATTTTAACCCCCCCCCCCGGGCCAGTGCTCCTCTGAGCGTTGGTCCAAACTAGAGTCCTGTGCAGCGCCCCCTCGGGGAAACTCGAGGTTTGGTTTTAGTTGTACGGAGCGCTCATCTGAGTGTGCCCTGAGAAAGAGATATGTGCAGCTCCTATCGGGATTTGTCGGCACATTCGGGCGGTGTTGCTGGTCTTGTTTTAACCTGTCGAATCATCTTGTTGTACCAAGATACCGAGTCTGATCGGTGTGTCTTGGGTGGAGGTCTATTCCTTCGTTGACCGTGAGAGCTTGTTATGGGCTAAGTTGGGACCCCCCCTGCAGGGTTTGATCTTTCGAAAGCCGTGCCCGCGGTTATGGGCGGATGGGAATTTGTTAACGTCCGATTGTAGATGACTTGAACTAAACTTAATTAAAATGAATCAACCGTGTGTGTTACCGTGATGGCCCCTTCTCGGCGGAGTCCGGGAAGTGGACACGGTGTTGGAGTTATGCTTGCGCAGGATGTTCCTTTAGCTTCTCGCTCGTGCTTCGCCTTCTCTTCTCGCCCTCTTTTGCGTATAAGTTAGCCACCACATATGCTGGTCGCTTGCTGCAGCTCCACATATTTTTGCCTTATCCATTCCTATGAGCTTAAATAGTTTTGATCGCGTGGGTGTGAGATTGCTGAGTCCCTGTGGCTCACAGATACTACAACTCCAGATGCAGGTCCAGGCGTTTCTGCTCCAGTTGACGATTACGAGCTTCAGTGGGAGTTCGACGAGGACTCTCAGCGATACTATGTTTCCTTTCCCGATGATCAGTAGTGGTGCCTAGTTGGGGTTATCGATTCAGGACCTTGTCGCATGTTGGGGTCTTTTCTATTTTGGCGCCGTAGTCGGGCCATGAGTGTTTGTTTGATGGATGTTATTTTGTACTCTGATGTGACGTGGCGAGTGTAAGCCAACTATGTTATCTTCCCCTTTTATTATATATTACATGGGATGTTGTAATGATTGCCTGACTTGCGACATTGCTTTCAATGCGGTTATGCCTCTAAGTCGTGCCTCGACACGTGGGAGCTATAGCCGCATCGAGGGCGTGACACCCCCCTCATTATATTCTATTCCACCCATAGTGCTATGTCCATGGCTCGCACTCATATATTGCGTGAAAGTTTATAGGTTTGAGATTAGTAAAGTATGAAACAATTGCTTGGCTTGTCATCGGGGTTGTGCATGATGAGAGCATTCTTGTGTGACGAAAATGGAGCATGACTAAACTATATTATTTTGTAGGGATGAACTTTCTTTGGCCATGTTATTTTGAGAAGACATAATTGCTTAGTTAGTATGCTTGAAGTATTATTATTTTTATGTCAATATGAACTTTTGTCTTGAATCTTTCAGATCTGAATATTCATACCACAATTAAGAAGAATTACATTAAAATTATGCCAAGTAGCACTCCGCATCAAAAATTCTGTTTTTATCATTTACCTACTCGAGGACGAGCATGAATTAAGCTTGGGGATGCTTGATACGTCTCCAACGTATCTATAATTTTTGATTGCCCCATGCTATATTATCTACTGTTTTGGACATTATTGGGATTTATTATCCACTTTTATATTATTTTTGGGACTAACCTATTAACCGGAGGCCCAGCCCATAATTGCTGTCTTTTGCCTGTTTCAAGGTTTCGAAGAAAAGGAATATCAAACGGAGTCCAAACAGAATGAAACCTTCGGGAACATGATTTTCTCAACGAAGAAGACCTAGGAGACTTGGACCCTACGTCAAGACACAAAAGAGGAGGCCACGAGGTAGGGGGGCGCGCCTCCCCCCCCAGGCGCGCCCTCCACCCTCGTGGGCCCCCTGTTGCTCCACCGACGTACTCCTTCCTCCTATATATACCTACGTACGCCCAAACGATCAGATACAGAGCCAAAACCCTAATTCCACCGCCGTAACTTTCTGTATCCACGAGATCCCATCTTGGGGCCTATTCCGGAGCTCCGCCGAAGGGGGCATCGATCATGGAGGGCTTCTACATCAACACCATAGCCCCTCCGATGAAGTGTGAGTAGCTTACCTCAGACCTACGGGTCCATAGTTAGTAGCTAGATGGCTTCTTCTCTCTTTTTCGATCTCAATACAATGTTCTCCCCCTCTCTTGTGGAGAACTATTCGATGTAATCTTCTTTTTGCGGTGTGTTTGTTGAGACCGATGAATTGTGGGTTTATGATCAAGTCTATCTATGAACAATCTTTGAATCTTCTCTGAATTCTTTTATGTATTATTGGTTATCTTTGCAAGTCTCTTCGAATTATCAGTTTGGTTTGGCCTACTAGATTGATCTTTCTTTCAATGGGAGAAGTGCTTAGCTTTGGGTTCAATCTTGCGGTGTCCTTTCCCAGTGATAGTAGGGGCATCAGGGCACGTATTGTATTGTTGCCATCGAGGATAACAAGATGGGGTTTTCATAATATTGCATGAGTTTATCCCTCTACATCATGTCATCTTGCTTAAGGCGTGTAACGCCGTCGATACGGCTATATCTCCCATGTGTCGAAGCACGACTTAGAGGCATAACCGCATTGAAAGCAATGTCGCAAGTGAGGTAATCTTCGCAAACAACCCATGTAATACATAAGGGACAGAGATACATAGTTGGCTTACAATCGCCACTTCACACAATTACATGAATAAAGCATTACATCAACCAGTTACAATCAAGGCCCGACTACGGAGCCAAAATAAAAGAAGACTACCCCAAATGCTACACAGATCCCCGATCGTCCCGACTGGGCTCCACTACTGATCAAATGGATCAAAACAACACAAAGGACAAGATCTTCATTGAGCTCCTCCTGAGCTTGATTGCGTCATCTGCACGATTCAACGGCACCTGCAAGCTGGTTTTGGAAGTATCTGTGAGTCACGGGGACTCGGCAATCTCGCACCCTCGCGATCAAGACTATTTAAGCTTATAGGTAAGATAAAGGTATGAAGTGGAGCTGCAGCAAGCGACTAGCAAATATGGTGGCTAACATACGCAAAAGAGAGCGAGAAGAGAAGGCAAAAGCATGTTCGGAAATCTATGATCAAGAAGTGATTCTAGAACAACCTACGTCAAGCATAACTCCAACACCGTGTTCACTTCCCGGACCCCGCCGAGAAGAGACCATCACGGTAACACACACGATTGATGTATTTTAATTAAGATCAACTTCAGGTTTTCTACAACCGGACATTAACAAATTCCCATCTTCCCATAACCGCGGGCATGGCTTTCGAAAGTTCATAACCCTGCAGGGGTGTCCCAACTTAGCCCATCACAAGCTCTCACGGTCAACGAAGGATATTCCTTCTAGCGGGAAGACCCGATCAGACTTGGAATCCCGGTTACAAGACATCCTCGACAATGGTAAAACAAGTCCAGCAAGACCTCCCAATGCGCCGACATCCTGATAGGAGCTGCACATATCTCGTTCTCAGGGCAACACCGGATGAACACTACGTACAGCTAAAACCAGCCCTCAAGTTTCCCCGAGGTGGCGCCGCAAGTGGCTCTGTTTCAGACCAACAGTTAGACAAGCACTGGCACGGGGGGTTAAAATAAAGATGACCCTTGGGCTGGCCTAACCCAAGGGAAAAAAGGCTAGGTGGCGAATGGTAAAACCAAGGTTGGGCCTTGCTGGAGGAGTTTTATTCAAGGTGAACTGTCAAGGGGTTCCCATTATAACCAAACCGCGTAAGGAACGCAAAATCCGGGAACATAACACCAATATGACGGAAACTAGGGCGGCAAGAGTCGAACAAAACACCAGGCATAAGGCCGAGCCTTCCACCCTTTACCAAGTATATAGATGCATCAATTAAATAAGAGATATTGTGATATCCCAACAAAATATCCATGTTCCAACACGGAACACACTCCAATCTTCACTTGCAACTAACAACGCTATAAGAGGGGCTGAGCAAGCGGTAACATAGCCAAACAACGGTTTGCTAGGACAAGGTGGTTAGAGGCTTGGCTTAACAATATGGGAGGCATGATAAGCAAGTGGTAGGTATCGCAGCATAGGCATAGCAAAAGAGCGAGCATCTAGCAAGCAAAGATAGAAGTGATTTCGAGGGTATGGTCATCTTGCCTGAGATCCTGCAAGGAAGAAGAACGAGTCCATGAAGAAGACAAACGGACGTAGATGAACGGGTCCTCACAAACGCGATGTTACCATAACCAACCCGAAGAAGCAACACCGGAAAGAAGCACACAACATAGTAAACAAACAACACATGAACATGATATGATATGCGGGATGCGGTATGCGGTGCATATGCATGATTTGAAAAGGAATGATTGAACCTGTCCTAAACATGGAAATCCAAGAGTGCCACTGGAAAGATTAGGTGATTTCGGTTGAAATCGATATAAAGATCACCGGAGTCGGATGCACGATTTGGAAATGGCAAGCAAAACAAGTATGTCACCGGACTGCGGTAATCAGCAAGTAGCCATCTAAATGCAACAAGATAAATATGCTCCAGCACTCAAACATGGCAAAAAAATACATGGCAGGGATCCATTCAAGAAGCTTAACAAAAGATGAACACTGAGCTACGGATAAAACACTCATTAACAGGTTCAAACAAGCATGGCAAAAGAGCAAATGATAACAGGTTTCAGACTTAGTGAAATTAACACAAGTCTGGAATTTATTATCAGGAAGCATACTTTAGAGCATGAAAACTACATTCTACAGGAACTTAACATGGCAAAGCAAAGCATGGAATGAAGCTACTCAAAGCACTTAACAAAAGTCCCTTAGTGACCTTGAGCCAAAAGGGATCAGAAAATACAATTGCAAGCATGTGAACATAGCAAAAACATAAACAGATCTCAGACTTTGTGAAAAACTGGAGCATGCAAAACAGTTAATGAGTAGGCATGTTTAAGAGCTCGATGCACCCACTACAGAGCATGGCATGACAAACTAAGCATACACCCATCAAGAATACATGACATAGAAGCTATACATGGCAAGAACAACAACATAGCATGCACGGATCAATAGTAACATCCTCGGCAAAATCGATAACAAGTCAACAATCTGCCAGGATTCACGATATAGCAAAAGTAGAGCTCGATTGACTCAAGCTAGGGTGCTCCATAAATGCAAACAAAGACATGGATGGATAGAGCACCACAATTGTAACAAAACATCCTTACTGATCATCCTCAAAAGAGGCACGGATCACTAGGAAACAACATGAACATATGGCATACCGACAAAAACAGAATAAGGACATGGTGAAAAACTAAGTCCCTGGAATCAGCATTACTGATTACGCTACTTTGCAAGCTTGTGCTAGTCATCACACATATCACAAAAATACATGGTAAGCACCTATGTAAAGATGGCATGGCATATAACAAATCACGTATAGAGCTCAGGATCATATCATGTACACATTAATCATGGCAAAAATGACAAATATCTATTTGATGAATCAGATCTGCCATGTTTATCACATAACCCTCTTCCAACAGCATTTCGGGCATCAAGATGAGCTCAAATGAAAATGATGCAATGAGATGAAATGATGTACTCTTTGGGACGAACATTTTGATATGCTACACGCGCGAATCGGAGCTATGGATGCAGAGTAACGACATGATGAAGATGGAAAAATAATTACGGTTTAGAGGGAAAGTCAACCGAGGAATAGATCCAGATCCGCATCCAGATCGGCGCGGAAGTCGAGGTACTCACCAGAAATGGAGAAGCGGTGGCCGAAGCGAGGAGGGGATTGCCGGAGCGGGGCTGCGAGGTCGCCGGCGTCGCGGGGTGAAGGCGGCGGCGGAGGGCGCGACGTTGGGCAGGGTTGCCGGAGCGCTTGGTGGCGGCGGCCACCGGCGACGAGGCGGCGGCAGGGCGCCAGCGATGGAGGCAGACGGCGGCGACGAGGGTCGGTGGCGGTGGAGGTCCACGGCGGCGGCGCGGGCTCCCGAGGCGGCGGGGCAACACACGGGAGGCCGGCTCAGGCGCGGGCGCGTAGTCGGGCCGGGAGGGCCGGCCGTGGGCTCGCGGGCCTGCGGTGGCGCGCGGTGGCACTTTCCACGTGGCGGGATGCCACTGGTGCGGGCGCGGTGGCGGTTCTTTCCGGTGGACTTGGATATGTCCGGCGGCGAGAGGGAGGTGTTTTAGGGTTTGGACTGCAGGATTTTCGGAGGGGATCACATATTTATAGGTAGAGGGAGCTAGGAGAGTCCAAATGAGGTGCGGTTTGCGGCCACGCGATCGTGATCGAACGACCGAGATGATGGAGGGGGTTTAGGTGGGTTTTGGGCCACTTTGGAAGGGTTTTGGGCTGCAACACTCACGAGGCCTTTTCGGTCCCTCGGTTAACCATTGGAGTATCAAACGAAGTCCAAATGGCACGAAACTTGACATGAGGTCTACCGGTGGTAAACCAAGGTCGCATGACAAGTCTCGGTCCAATCCGAAAACATTTAACACCCGCACATGAAAAGAGGTAGAAAGGGACGCCGGGTGACATAGAAGCGCCGGATTGCAAAACGGACAACGGGGAAAATGCTCGGATGCATGAGACGAACATGTATGCAAAGAAATGCACATGATGACATGATATGCAATGCATGACATGCAAGCAATGACAAGGCAACAACAGGGAATAACTGGAGGACACCTGGCACATCGGTCTCGGGGCGTTACACCACTCCACCACTACGAGAAGATCTCGTCCTGAGATCTAGAATGGCACCAGAGGAAACGGAAAAGGAAGAGAAGAGGTAAAACTAAGTTACTTCTTTGACAAATGAGTGAAACCAAAGAACCTTGAGAGGTTGAACACATTGAAAGAAAGAATACAACGGAGATGAACAAAGTTAAAAGCACTCCGTTTGAGAAGAGTAACAAGGAAGAACAAATTCGGGCTGCACTTCGATTGAGAAGTGGTAGAAGACTTGATAAGACGAAAAGAAGTTGAGGAAAAAGGCACAACACTCCGGTTAAAAACAAGATAGAGAGGGAAAAGAATGGTATAATTTGGGCAGCACTTCGACTGAAAATGGAAGGAACTGAACATGATCTTGACAAACAAGATGATGGTTTGAAGAGAGCAACATCACGAAGCCTCCGGAACAAAAGTAAGAATGCAATGGGATGAACGAAGGGAAACAAGATCTCGAGGGAGCACGCTTACAACAAATGCTAGAACAGAGTTGTTGGAAAACCAACAACGAAAAGAATAAGCTTGATATGGTCTTATGGAATACATCTCAAATTATGAGGTGACAACCTGCCACTCACGGGAAAAAAAATTGGAATGATATGAACAAGGAGACGAGAAACTTATTTCACCGGGAGGATAAATGAAGAACTTGGGTCATTATAAGCACCATAAATAGCAACAATCCTTAGGGAAGGCTTAGGGTGAACTATAATCCAAGATAACTCCAATGATGAGATTGATGGGTTTAAAATACCTCATTCTTAACAACATGTGAGTTATGAAACATGAACTCAAATTATTAAGAATGACATAATACCATCTCCAATGATACGGAAGAAATAATTGAACTCCGGATGACAAGATGAAGAATGCTTGAACTCCTCTGAAAAGAATCTTGATGAACACTTCGAAAAGGAATTAAATTCTTGATGAACCATCATGTAGACCTCCATGAAGAACTCCGGTAATAAAAGGATGATCAAAACGGAAAGAGAAGTTGAAAACACAAGAGAAGCCTTGCGACGATTTAAATGAATCTCCGTGGTGATATAATTGAAATAACATGGAACTCCAGAAAAGAAAGATGAACAAAAGAAATCAAGAATTTTGATGAACCTCTGGAATAAGGAATTAATCGCTTGGATGAAACAAGAATAAGAATTACATTATGCTTATCCTTCATCAATTTAAATTGATGACAAGCAAACAGATTTGGCATACTAATTATTCTCCTTGAAAAGGATTAAGAGAGATATCGATAACTTGATAAGGTTTTCAACGAAACACCGGTAGGATTGAAACAACGAATGAATTGATATGATCACCATGGAAGAGAATCTTGAGCAAACCAACGCAAGAATTGGGAACGATCAAAGGAAAGATATCGAAGCACCGGGAAGAATTAGCAAAAGAACGAAGATGTTTGAGAGAATTTAGATACAAGTGAAATGAATAGATCACGGACCGATTAGAGATCACTTGAACGATGCACCGGTAAGATTAGGAGAACGATAACTGAAAGCTGGGAATGCATAAGTCTTATGAAAAGATGTGCTCCGGAGAATCAAATTGAAAAGAATCTTGACTTGCTCCGGATAGGTGAAAAGAATACTCACAATCAAAACAATTATGAGAGGATGGCATCAAGCTAGAATCACGAATCTTGAAGAGACAAGAACAAGATTGAGAGCGAAAAATTCTTCTTCGGTCTTCAAATGATGAGAATGCTAACGAGAAACACCACAAAGAATTATTGAGGCACACCGGAATGAAGAATATAAAGGTTGACCCAACAATGAAAAGAATTTTGAAAGATCTTGGAGAAAGACATTTGACTGATGGTAAATCATTCTTACATCAAACTTCGAAAAGAATTTGAGAATACCTCCGGGAAAATAAGAAGAGTCAGGTAAGATCCTGGAAAAGACCTATGGGTTAGGGCCCACTCAAAAGAAACACCATTGAAATGATTTAAAAGAGAGGTTGCACCGGTTGAATTAAATGGCTAGAATGAGATAACATCCTCGAAAGAGTTTGAATGAAAACAGAGTTGAAACACGAATCTTCGAGATATCTTGAGCACTCCGAAACAATTGAATAGCGAAAAGTGGATGATTAGGAGGTGCACCGGCATGACAAAGCATTAGAAACGAGGAAAGGATAAAGAAACACCAAAAGCTTGAATTGAATCCACCGGAGAGAAAAAAAGTGAAGAGTGACGAACTTGAAGCTCCATTAAAATCTTCATGAGAATCACCGGATAAGAATGGAGAGACTTCCATCAATAAATGGATAGTTGATTAAGAAATCTGAGTCCTTGAAGAAACAAGGGTGGGAGGGCAGGAAAACAAAGACAACTTGAAGACGGATGAAGCAAACACCGTTGAGAAGACTTGAATTGATCTTGCGGATGTTGAAATGATCGGATCCACTTGAAGAGAAACACGCCGGTTGAAAAGGATTGACATGACAATCTTGATTATCATGAAGGATTTGTATTCACATCGGGGTATGAAAACGCCGCTTAGGAAAAGGTATGGAATCAACATTTGACTTTGAAGCAACTCGAATACCACAACTCAAAACAAAACAAAGGATTGGCTTGCAAAATAAGCCGGAACAAACATATGATAGAGATTTCGTCCGAAGTTTTCGTGGTGGGGCCTACACAGGCTCGATCGTACAGCACCATCATGTACAAGGCAGTGCACATGACATATGAAGCGTCCCCAAGTCAGCATAGCCAAGGACTCTTTAAGACACAACGAGACCGCTGTAAAACCAACCGTGGATAGGCGGACCACTAGACGTCGAACCCCAATTTCATATCATACATCTGTCAGAAAGATATCCTAACAACTACTTGAATTCCCACTTATAAACTCCTGAAATTTTCCCGGTTATGCAATCAGGTGTTGGGGATACAGGGGAAGCATAATATCTCACCCAAAACTAACAAATCCTACATCCAGCTGTATCCATCCTTCAACACATAACCAAGAAACCTTCAGAAATCGTTTACCTCAACCTTCGAAAAGCATCCGTTATACGAGTTATGGCAATACTCCCAAACTCCCGCCCCAGTACTGGGTGGCGTCGAGGTTATCTCACCAACAACTACAAAAAAGAGATTTTCGATGTCGGCGAAACTAATCTCAGGTATTCCAGAACTGCAACGATAAAATTGTGACGACAACATCTCGGAGCTCAACTCCCCGGGACACTGCCACAACCCCTAAATGTCAGGAGGCACCAAGAACAATGTTCTCGTCACAAAACCATCAGAACGATTCCAAGATACCCGCGTGATCCTAAATTTCTTTTTAGTGAAATTTGAGAAGAGAAGAGTCAAAACTCTATGTCAGGATGCCTCACCAGAGCGACAAAGGGACTGAGGAGTAAAAAGAATTCCTAACTCTCCGATATATATAATTCCTAAATGACTCAAAACATTTCTAGACTCAATAACGCTAGCGATTCGATCAAGTAAGGGGCTCCAAAGGTCGGGGAAGGCTCTGATTACGAACCTGTAACGCCCTCGATGCGGCTATATCTCCCACGTGTCGAAGCACGACTTAGAGGCATAACCGCATTGAAAGCAATGTCGCAAGTGAGGTAATCTTTGCAAACAACCCATGTAATTCATAAGGGAAAGAGATACATAGTTGGATTACAATCGCCACTTCACACAATTACATGAATAAAGTATTACATCAACCAGTTACAATCAAGGCCCGACTACGGAGCCAAAATAAAAGAAGACTACCCCAAATGCTACACAGATCCCCGATCGTCCCGACTGGGCTCCACTACTGATCAAATGGATCAAAACAACACAAAGGACAAGATCTTCATCGAGCTCCTCCTGAGCTTGATTGCGTCATCTGCACGGTTCAACGGCACCTGCAAGCTAGTTTTGGAAGTATCTGTGAGTCACGGGGACTCAACAATCTCGCACCCTCGCGATCAAGACTATTTAAGCTTATAGGTAAGATAAAGGTATGAGGTGGAGCTGCAGCAAGCGACTAGCAAATATGGTGGCTAACATACGCAAAAGAGAGCGAGAAGAGAAGGCAAAAGCACGTTCGAAAATCTATGATCAAGAAGTGATCATAGAACAACCTACGTCAAGCATAACTCCAACACCGTGTTCACTTCCCGGACCCCGCCGAGAAGAGACCATCACGGTAACACCCATGGTTGATGTATTTTAATTAAGATCAACTTCAGGTTTTCTACAACCAGACATTAACAAATTCCCATCTGCCCATAACCGCGGGCACGGCTTTCGAAAGTCCATAACCCTGCAGGGGTGTCCCAACTTAGCCCATCACAAGCTCTCACGGTCAACGAAGGATATTCCTTCTAGCAGGAAGACCCGATCAGACTCGGATCCCGGTTACAAGACATCCTCGACAATGGTAAAACAAGTCCAGCAAGACCGCCCGATGCACCGACATCCTGATAGGAGCTGCACATATCTCGTTCTCAGGGCAACACTGGATGAACACTACGTACAGCTAAAACCAGCCCTCAAGTTTCCCCGAGGTGGCGCCGCAAGTGGCTCTGTTTCAGACCAACAGTTAGACAAGCACTGGCCCGGGGGGGTTAAAATAAAGATGACCCTTGGGCTGGCCTAACCCAAGGGAAAAAGGCTAGGTGGCGAATGGTAAAACCAAGGTTGGGCCTTGCTGGAGGAGTTTTATTCAAGGCGAACTGTCAAGGGGTTCCCATTATAACCCAACCGCGTAAGGAACGCAAAATCCAGGAACATAACACCGATATGACGGAACTAGGGCGGCAAGAGTGGAACAAAACACCAGGCATAAGGCCGAGCCTTCCACCCTTTACCAAGTATATAGATGCATTAATTAAATAAGAGATATTGTGATATCCCAAGAAAATATCCATGTTCCAACAAGGAACAAACTCCAATCTTCACCTGCAACTAACAATGCTATAAGAGGGGTTGAGCAAGCGGTAACATAGCCAAACAACGGTTTGTTAGGACAAGGTGGTTAGAGGCTTGACTTAACAATATGGGAGGCATGATAATCAAGTGGTAGGTATCGCATCATAGGCATAGCAAAAGAGCGAGCATCTAGCAAGCAAAGATAGAAGTGATTTCGAGGGTATGGTCATCTTGCCTGAGATCCCGCAAGGAAGAAGAACGAGTCCATGAAGAAGATAAACGGACGTAGACGAACGGGTCCTCACAAACGCGACGTTACTGGAACCAACCCGAAGAAGCAAAACACCGGAAAGAAGCACACAACATAGTAACAAACAACACATGAACATGATATGATATGCGGGATGCGGTATGCGGTGCATATGCATGATTTGAAAAGGAATGATTGAACCTGGCCTCAACTTGGAAATCCAAGAGTGCCACTGGAAAGATTAGGTGATTTTGGTTGAAATCGATATAAAGATCACCGGAATCGGATGGACGGTTTGGAAATGGCAAGCAAAACAAGTATGGCACCGGACTGCGATAATCAGCAAGTAGCCATCTAAATGCAACAAGATAAATATGCTACAGCACTCAAACATGGCAACAAAATACATGGCAGGGATCCACTCAAGAAGCTTAACAAAAGATGAACACTGAGCTACGGATAAAACACTCATTAACAGGTTCAAACAAGCATGGCAAAAGAGCAAATGATAACAGGTTTCAGACTTAGTGAAATTAACACAAGTCTGGAATTTATTATCAGGAAGCATACTTTAGAGCATGAAAACTACATGCTATAAGAACTTAAAAGGGATCAAAAAATACAATTGCAAGCATGTGAACATAGCAAAAACATAAACAGATCTCAGACTTTGTGAAAAACTGGAGCATGCAAAACAGTTAACGAGTAGGCATGTTTACGAGCTCGATGCACTCACTACAGAGCATGGCATGACAAACTAAGCATACACCCATCAAGCGTACATGGAATAGAAGCTATACATGAAAAAAACAACAACATAGCATGCACGGATCAATACCAACATCCTCGGCAAAATCGCTAACAAGTCAACAATCTGGGAGGATTCACGATATAGCAAAAGTAGAGCTCGATTGACTCAAGCTAGGTTGCTCCATAAATGCAAACAAATACATGGATGGATAGAGCACCACAATGTTAACAAAACATCCTTACTGATCATCCTCAAAAGAGGCATGGATCACTAGGAAACAACATGAACATATGGCATACCGACAAAAATAGAACAAGGACTTGGTGAAAAACTAAGTCCCTGAAATCAGCATTACCGATTACGCTACTTTGCAAGCTTGTCCTAGTCACCACACATATCACAAAAATACATGCTAAGCCCCTATGTAAAGATGGCATGGCATATAACAAAACACATGTAGAGCTCAGGATCATATCATGCAAACTTTAATCATGGCAAAAATGACAAACATCTATTTGATGAATCAGATCTGCCAAGTTTATCACATAGCCCTCTTCCAACAGCATCTCGGGCATCAAGATGAGCTCAAATGAAAATGATGCAATGAGATGAAACTATGTACGCTTTGAGACGAACATTTTGATATGTTACACGCGCGAATCAGAGCTACAGATGCAGAGTTATGACATGATGAAGATGGCAAAATAATTAGGGTTTAGAGGGGAAGTCAACCGAGGAATAGATCCAGATCCGGATCCAGATCGGCACGGAAGTCGAGGTACTCGCCGGAAATGGAGACGCGGTGGCCGGAGCGAGGAGGGGCTTGCCGGAGTGGGGCGGCGAGGTCGCCGGTGTCGCGGGGTGAAGGCGGCGGCGGAGGGCGCGGCGTCAGGCAGGGTCGCCGGAGCGCTTGGTGGCGGCGGCCACCGGCGACGAGGCGGCGGCAGGGCGCCGGCGATGGAGGTAGGCGGTGGCAACGAGGGTCGATGGCGGTGGAGGTCCGCGGTGGCAGCGCGGGCTCCCGAGGCGGCGGGGCAACGCGCAGGAGGCCGGCTCAGGCGCGGGCGCGTAGTCGGGCCGGGAGGGCCGGCCGTGGGCTCGCGGGCCTGTGGTCACGTGCGGCGGCGCTTGCCACATGGCGGGACGCCACTGGTGCGGGCGCGGTGGCGGTTCTGTCCGGTGGACTTGGACATGTCCGGCGGCGAGAGGGAGGTGTTTTAGGGTTTGGACTGCGGGATTTTCGGAGGGGATCACATATTTATAGGTAGAGGGAGCTAGGAGAGTCCAAATGAGGTGCGGTTTGCGGCCACGCGATCGTGATCGAACGACCGAGATGATGGAGGGGGTTTAGGTGGGTTTTGGGCCACTTTGGAAGGGTGTTGGGCTGCAAAACTCACGAGGCCTTTTCGGTCCCTCGGTTAATCGTTGGAGTATCAAATGAAGTCCAAATGGCACGAAACTTGACAGGCGGTCTACTGGTGGTAAACCAAGGCCGTATGACAAGTCTCGGTCCAATCCGAAAACATTTAACACCCGCACACGAAAAGAGGTAGAAAGGGACGTCGGGTGACATAGAAGCGTCGGATTGCAAAACGGACAACGGGGAAAATGCTCAGATGCATGAGACGAACATGTATGCAAAAGAAATGCACATGATGACATGATATGCAATGCATGACACGCAAGCAATGACAAGGCAACAACAGCGAATAACTAGAGAACACCTGGCACATCGGTCTCGGGGCGTTACAAGGCGTTACTCTGTTTTCATTAACTTAATACTCTAGATGCATGCTGGATAGCGGTCGATGAGTGGAGTAATAGTAGTAGATGCAGGCACGAGTCGGTCTACTTGTCTCGGACGTGATGCCTATATACATGATTATACCTAGATATTCTCATAACTATGCTCAATTCTGTCAATTGCTCAACAGTAATTTGTTCACCCACCGTAGAATACTTATGCTCTCGAGAGAAGCCACTAGTGAAACCTATGGCCCCTGGGTCTATCTTCATCATATTAATCTCCCAATACTTAGTTATTTCCTTTGCTTTTACTTTACTTTGCTTTTATTTTACTTTGCATCTTTATCACAAAAATACCAAAAATATTATCTTATCATATCTATCAGATCTCACTCTCGTAAGTGGTCGTGTAGGGATTGACAACCCCTTATCGCGTTGGTTGCGAGGATTTATTTGTTTTGTGCAGGTACGAGGGACTGGCGCGTAGCCTCCTACTGGATTGATACCTTGGTTCTCAAAAACTGAGGGAAATACTTACGCTACTTTGCTGCATCATCCCTTCCTCTTCAGGGAAAACCAACGCAGTGCTCAAGAGGTAGCAAGCACCTAATATATGTGGATGAAGTTTGTGGATTATTTAAGCTTGCAGGTCTGTCCGGAGATGTTATTAAGAACAAGGTCTTCACTTTATCTTTGAAGGGAGATGCATTGACATGGTATAGGCTATGTGATGATACGGGGTCATGGAAGTACAAACGATTGAAATTGGAATTTCATCAGAAGTTTTATCCTATGCACCTTGTTTATTGTGATCGCAATTATATATATAAATTCTGGTCTTGCAAAGGAGAAAGCATCGCTCAAGCTTGGGGGAGGCTTAAATCAATGTTATATTCGTGCCCAATCATGAGCTCTCAAGAGAAATGATTATTCAAATTTTTTATGCTCGGCTTTCTGATAACAATCGCACCATGCTCGGTACTTCTTGTGCTGGCTATTTTATGATGAAGACTATTGAATTCAAATGGTATTTATTGGAAAGAATTAAACACAACTCTGAAGATTGGGACCTCGACGAAGGTAAGGAGTCAGGTATGACACCTAAGTATGATTGTGTTAAATCTTTTATGGATACCGATGTTTTCCATAAATTTAGCACTAAATATGGACTTGACTCTGAGATAGTAGCCTCTTCCTGTGAATCTTTTGCTGCTCATATCGATCTCTCTAAGGAGAAGTGGTTTAAATATCATCCTCCCATAGAAGTAAAAGTAGCTGCACCTATTAAAGCTGAAGAAAAGACTATCACTTATAATGATCCTATTGTTCCTACTTCTTATGTTGAAAAACCACCTTTCCATGTTAGGATAAAGGATCATGCTAAAGCTTCAACTGTGGTTCGTAAAAGCAATATTAGAACTTATACACCTCCTGAGAAAATTACAGTTGAACCTAATATTGCTATTGTTAAAGATCTCTTGGCTGATAATATTGATGGGCATGTTATTCATTTCTATAATGAAACCGCTAGAATTGCCAAATCTTGTGCTAAAGATAAACATAGACCTGTGGTAGGCATGCCTGTTATTTCTATTAAAATAGGAGATCATTGTTATCATGGCTTATGTGATATGGGTGCTAGTGCTAGTGCAATACCTTTTGACTTATACAAAGAAATTGTGCATGACATTGCACCCGCTGAGTTAGAAGATATTGATGTCACAATTAAACTTGCCAATAGAGATACTATTTCACCAATGGGAATTGTTAGAGATGTTGGAGTCTTGTGTGGGAAAACTAAATATCCTGCTGATTTTCTTGTTCTTGGCTCCCCACAAGATAGCTTTTGTCCCATTATTTTTGGTAGACCCTTCTTAAACACTGTTAATGCTAAGATAGACTGCGAAAAGGATGTTGTTACTATTGGTTTGGGTGATATGTCTCATGAGTTCAACTTTTCTAAAAAAATAGATAACACCCTGAAGAGGAATTGCCTAGTAAAGATGAAATTATTGGTCTTGCTTCTATTGCCATACCTCCTAGTGATCCTTTAGAACAATATTTGCTCGACCATGAAAATGACATGTTTATGAATGAAAGAAGGGAAATAGATGAAGTATTCTTTAAACAGTAATACATCCTGAAACACAGTTTGCCTGTTGAAATCCTAGGGGATCCTCCTTCACCCAAGGGTGATCCCGTGTTTGAGCTCAAACTGTTACCTGATACTCTTAAATATGCTTATCTTGATGAGAAAAAGATATATCCTGTTATTATGAGTGCTAACCTTCAGAGCATGAAGAAGAGAGATTATTGAAAACTCTAAAGAAGCACCGTGCTGCTATTGGATATACTCTCGATGATCTTAAGGGCATTAGTCCCACACTATGTCAACACAAAATAAATTTGGAGAAAGGCGCCAAACCAGTTCGTGATCACCAATGACAGTTGAATCCTAAGATGAAAGAAGTGGTAAGAAAGGAAATACTAAAGCTCCTTGAGGCAGGTATAATTTATCCCGTTGTTGATAGTCAGTGGGTAAGTCCTGTCAATTGTGTCCCTAAAAAGGGAGGTATTACTGCGTTCCTAATGATAAAGATGAATTGATTCCGTAGAGAATTATTACAGGTTATAGGATGGTAATTGATTTCCGCAAATTAAATAAGGCTACTAAAAAAGATCATTACCCCTTGCCTTTTATTGATCAAATGCTAGAAAGATTATTCAAACATACACATTTTTGCTTTCTAGATGGTTATTCTGGTTTCTCTCAAATACCTGTGCCAGCTGATGATCAATCTAAGACCACTTTTACTTGCTCGTTCAGTACTTTTGCTTATAGATGCATGCCTTTTGGTTTATGTAATGCACCTGCTACCTTCCAAAGATGCATGATGGCCATATTCTCTAACTTTTGTGAAAAGATTTGTGAGGTTTTCATGGACGATTTCTCCGTTTATGGATCCTCTTTTGATGATTGCTTAACCAACCTTGATCAAGTTTTGCAGAGATGTAAAGAAACTAACCTTGTCTTGAATTGGGAGAAGTGCCACTTTATGGTTAATCATGGTATTGTCTTGGGACATAAAGTTTCTGAAAGAGGTATTGAAGTTGATAAAGCTAAGGTTGATGCTATTGAAAAGATGCCATGTCCCAAGGACATCAAAGGTATAAGAAGTTTCCTTGGTCACGCCGGTTTCTATAGGAGGTTCATTAAGGACTTCTCAAAAATTTCTCGGCCTCTGACTAATTTATTACAAAAAGATATACCATTTGTTTTCGATGATGATTGCGTAGAAGCATTTGAAATACTTAAGAAAGCATTAATCTCTGCACCTATTGTTCAGCCACCTGATTGGAATTTACCTTTTGAAATTATGTGTGATGCTAGTGATTATGCTGTAGGTGCTGTTCTAGGGCAAAGAGTTGATAAGAAATTAAATGTTATTCAATATGCTAGTAAAACTCTAGACAATGCTCAGAGAAATTATGCTACTACTGAAAAAGAATTCTTAGCAGTTGTATTTGCTTATGATAAGTTCAGACCTTATATTGTTGATTCTAAAGTAACTATTCACAGTGATCATGCTGATATTAAAAATATTATGGAAAAGAAAGATGCTAAACCTAGACTTATTAGATGGGTTCTCTTGCTACAAGAATTTGATTTGCATATTATTGATAGAAAGGGAGCTGAGAACCCCATTGCAGACAACTTGTCTAGGCTAGAGAATGTTCTTGATGACCCACTATCTATTGATGATAGCTTTCCTGATGAACAATTAAATGTCATAAATGCTTCTCATACTACTCCATGGTATGCTGATTATGCTAATTACATTGTTGCTAAATTTATACCACCTAGTTTCACATACCAGCAAAAGAAAAAGTTTTTCTATGATTTAAGACATTACTTCTGGGATGATCCACATCTTTATAAAGAAGGAGTAGATGGTGTTATTAGACGTTGTGTACCTGAGCATGAACAGGAACAGATCCTACCTAAGTGTCACTCCGAGGCTTATGGAGGCCACCATGTTGGAGATAGAACTACACACAAGGTATTGCAATCCGGTTTTTATTGGCCTACTCTCTTCAAGGATGCCCGTAAGTTTGTCTTGTCTTGTGATGAATGTCAAAGAATTGGTAATATTAGTAGACGTCAAGAAATGCCTATGAATTATTCACTTGTTATTGAACCATTTGATGTTTGGGGCTTTGATTATATGGGACCTTTTCCTGCCTCTAATGGATATACACATATTTTAGTTGCTGTTGATTACGTTACTAAGTGGGTAGAAGCCATTCCAACTAGTAGTGCTGATCATAACACCTCTATTAAGATGCTTAAAGAAGTTATTTTCCAAGGTTTGGAGTCCCTAGATATTTAATGACTGATGGTGGTTCACATTTTATTCATGGTGCTTTCCGTAAAATGCTTGCTAAATATGATGTTACTCATAGAATTGCATCTCCTTATCACCCACAGTCTAGTGGTCAAGTAGAATTGAGTAATAGAGAACTCAAATTAATTTTGCAAAAGACTGTTAATAGATCTAGAAAGAATTTGTCCAAGAAACTTGATGATGCATTATGGGCCTATAGAACTGCATATAAAAATCCTATGGGTATGTCTCCGTATAAAATGGTTTATGGAAAAGCATGTCACTTACCTCTCGAACTAGAACATAAGGCTTATTGGGCCATTAAAGAGCTCAACTATGATTTCAAACTTGTCGGTGAGAAGAGGTTATTTGACATTAGCTCACTTGATGAATGGAGAACCCAAGCCTCGAAAATGCCAATTTGTTTAAAAAAAGTCAAAAGATGGCATGATAAAAGAATACAAAAGCGTGAGTTTAATGTAGGTGATTATGTATTATTATACAACTCTCATTTAAGATTTTTTGCAGGAAAACTTCTCTCTAAATGGGAAGGTCCTTACGTTATCGAGGAGGTCTATCGTCTCAGTGCCATAAAAATCAACAACTTCAAAGGCACAAATCCGAAGGTGGTGAACGGTCAAAGAATTAAACATTATACCTCAGGTAATCCTATAAATGTTGAAACCAATGTTAATAAAACCATAACCCCGGAGGAATACATAAGGGACACTTTCTGGAACATTTCAGACTCCGAACAGGAATAGGTATGTGACACGATAAGTAAACCGACTCGAAAACAGTTCTAATGGCAATTTTTCTCCGTTTTGGAATATTTAGAAAAATAGAAAAATAAGAAGCAATCCGGGAAGGACACGAGGGCTCCACGAGGGTGGAGGGCGCGCCCCCCTACCTCGTGGGCACCTCGTGTGCTCTCCGGACTCCGTTTTCTTGCACGTTACGTATTTTGGTCGGTAAAAATTCATTATATAATCTCCCGAAGGTTTTGACCACAGTATCACGCAAAAATATCCTACTCTTGTTTCGAGCCGTTTCTGCTGCAGATTAGAGCAATATGTCGTCCCAGGATTCGGAAGGATAAAGCTATGTGGTTGATTATCTTGTAGACCCTAAGGTCTATGGGGATGTGGAGCATTGTGGTTGGACTACGGAAGAAGAAGAGGACTATGAACCCAAGGGAAGGGAGGAGATGAGCTCAGATGAAGAAGAAGTCCCATTACCCCCACCTGGGGACATACATGTGGAGTTCAAAAAGTCAAGACTCCCTAATAGAGCAAAGAAACCTAAGATCGAGTTTATCCCTTTTCGCCTCTTGCAGGAAAACAAACAGGAATTATGCAAGAAGATATTAAACCTTGAGCAGGAGATCGATGACCTAAGGGATCAAAATTCTGTCCTCAAGCGCAAATTAAGGAAGAAGCCTATGCCATCAACAAAACCAATACCCTCTTCACCAATAAAGAAGGAGACATAATCAGATGGGTATGGGCACTCCCCTTGGCAACTGCCAAGCTTGGGGGAGTGCCCCGGTATCGTATCACCATCACTTTTATCTTTACCGTTTTTCTTAGTTCGATCCTTTTGATAATATCTTGATCTAGTAGCATAAAGTTTTTAGTATGATCTAGTCTTGAGTTTTGCTTTATGATCCCTCTATGTAATCGAGTCCGTGAGCTATATATAATAAAGTTTAGTGTTGAGTCAAGGGCTTGATTATCTTGCTATGATCTTGAGTGAATAAAAGAAAGGAGAAAGAATAAAAGAAATAAAAGAGATTATATGGATCTTATGGGGAGTAATGAGCTCACATATAAAGAGTATGATGATTAAAAGTTGTTGAGAGTTGACAAACATAGTTTTGGTCATCGTTGCAATTAATAGGAAGTAATAAAGAAAGAGAGGTCTTCACATATAAATACACTATCTTGGACATCTTTTATGATTGTGAGCACTCATTAAAATATGACATGCTAAAGAGTTGACGTTGGACAAGGAAGACAACATAATGGGTTATTTTTTCTTACATCTTAGATAAATTATATTGTCATGGATCATCCAACATGATTGAGCTTGCCTTTCCCCTCATGCTAGCCAAATTCTTTGCACCAAGTAGAGATAATACTTGTGCTTCCAAATACCCTTAAACCCAGTTTTCTATGAGAGCCCACCATATCTACCTATGGATTGAGTAAGATCCTCCAAGTAAGTTGTCATCGGTGCAAGAAATAAAAATTGCTCTCTAAATATGTATGACTTATTAGTGTGGGAGAAAATAAGCTTTATACGATCGTGTGATATGGAAGAAATAAAAGCGAAGGACTGCATAATAAAGGTCCATATCACAAGTGGCAATATAAAGTGATGTTCTTTTGCATTAAGATTTTGTGCATCCATCCATAAAAGCGCATGACAACCTCTGCTTCCCTCTGCGAAGGGCCTATCTTTTACTTTCATCTTCTACCTTACATAAGAGTCATGGTGATCTTCACCTTTCCTTTTTACATTTTATCTTTTGGCAAGCATAACATGTTGGAAAGATCCTGGTATATATGGCTAATTGGATGTGAGTTTTCATGAAATATTATTGTTGACATTACCCTTGAGGTAAAACGTTGGGAGGCAAAACTATAAGCCCCTATCTTTCTCTGTGTCCGATTAAAACTCCATACCCATAAGTATTGTGTGAGTGTTAGAAATTGTGAAAGACTATATGATAGTTGAGTATGTGGACTTGCTGAAAAGCTCTTATATTGACTCTTTCCTATGTTATGATAAATTGCAATTGTTCCAATGAATGAGATTATAGTTTGTTAGTTGTCAATGAAGTTTATGATTCATACTTGAAATTGTGATTGAATTATTACTCTAGCATAAGATATCATATGATAAGAATTATATAAGTTGCTGTTCTAAGAATGATCATGATGCCCTCATGTCCGTATTTTATTTTTATCGACACCTCTATCTCTAAACATGTGGACATATTTTTCGATTTCGGCTTTTGCTTGAGGACAAGCGAGGTCTAAGCTTGGGGGAGTTGATACATCCATTTTGCATCATGCTTTTATACTGATATTTATTGCACCATGGGCTGTTATTACACATTATGTCACAATACTTATGCCTACTCTCTCTTATTTTACAAGGTTTACATAAAGAGGGAGAATGCCCGCAGCTGGGATCCTAGGCTGGAAAAGGAGAAAATATTAGAGACCTATTCTGTACAGCTCCAAAAGTCCTGAAACTTCACGGAAGTCATTTTCAGAATATATAAAAAATAATGAGCGCAAGAAGTTCCAGAGGGGGGCCACACCCTGCCCACGAGGGTGGGGGGGTGCGCCCCCTGCCTCGTGGATCCCCTGGTGGCCCTCCGATGCCCATGTTCTGCTATATGGAGTCTTTCGATGAGGAAAAAATCATAAGCCATCTTTCGGGATGAGACTCTGCCGCCACGAGGAGAACCTTGCCGGAACCAATCTAGGGCTCCGGCGGAGCTGTTCTGCCGGGGAAACTTCCCTCCGGGAGGGGGAAATCATCGCCATCGTCATCACCAACGATCCTCTCATCGGGAGGGGTTCAATCTCCATCAACATCTTCAACAGCACCATCTCCTCTCAAACCCTAGTTCATCTCTTGTATCCAATTCTTGTCTCTAAGTCCGGGATTGGTACCTGTGGGTTGCTAGTAGTGTTAATTACTCCTTGTAGTCGATGCTAGTTGGTTTATTTGGTGGAAGATCATATGTTCAGATCCTATATGCACATTAATACCCCTCTGATTATGAACATGAATATGCTTTGTGAGTAGTTACGTTTGTTCCTGAAGACATGGGAGAAGTCTTGCTATTAGTAGTCATGTGAATTTGGTATTCGTTCGATATTTTGATGAGATGTATGTTGTCTCTCCTCTAGTGGTGTTATGTGAACGTCGACTACATGACACTTCACCATTATTTGGGCCTAGAGGAAGGCATTGGGAAGTAATAAGTAGATGATGGGTTGCTAGAGTGACAGAAGCTTAAACCCTAGTTTATGCGTTGCTTCGTAAGGGGCTGATTTGGATCCATATGTTTCATGCTATGGTTAGGTTTACCTTAATACTTTTTTTGTAGTTGTGGATGCTTGCAATAGAGGTTAATCATAAGTGGGATGCTTGTCCAAGTAAGGGAAGTACCCAAGCACCAGTCCACCCACATACCAAATTATCAAAGTACCGAACGCAAATCATATGATCGTGATGAAACCTAGCTTGACGATAATTCCCATGTGTCCTCGGGAGCGCTTTTCTCTATATAAGAACTTGTCCAGGCTTGTCCTTTGCTACAAAAAGGATTGGGCCACCTTACTGCACTTTACTTACTTTTGTTACTTGTTGCTCGTTACCAATTATCTTATCACAAAACTATCTGTTACCTATAATTTCAGTGCTTGTAGAGAATACCTTGCTGAAAACCGCTTATCATTTCCTTCTGCTCCACGTTGGGTTCGACACTCTTACTTATCGAAAGGACTAGGATAGATCCCCTATACTTGTGGGTCATCAACGCCACGCGGACCGAGCATTTTGAGCTTATGGTAGGCATAATGTGGCACCACGTTGAATCGAATGAACGCGGTTCGTCCGAGCAGTGCCTGATAATCACTGCGAAAGGGGACGATGTTGAAGATTAACTCTTCAACACGGTAATTGTCCGGTGATCCGAAGACTACCTCAAGGGCGATGGAGCCTGTACAGCTGGCCTCCACACCTCGTATAATACCTCTAAAGGTGGCTTTAGTGGGCTTGATCACCGAATGATCGATGCCCATTGTAACGCCCCGAGACCGATGTGCCAGGTGTCCTCCGCTTATTCGCTGTTGTTGCCATGTCATTCGCTTGCGTGTTGCATTTCATCTTGTCATCATGTGCATTGCATCATCATGTTTTCAAAACTTGCATCCGTCCCGGTCTCCTTGTTCCGTCCGTTGTCCGTTCTGAGCCCAGAAACACTTGCACGCGCCCGCGGCACCTCCGAATTAGTATTTTATAAGTGGCCGACAAATGTTCTCGGATTGGGTTGAAAGTTGGCATGTGGTCTTATTATACTGTAGATAGACCGCCTATCAAGTTTCATCGCCTTCGGAGTTCGTTTGATAGC
Organism: Triticum aestivum; assembly: GCF_018294505.1. Lineage (NCBI taxonomy): Eukaryota > Viridiplantae > Streptophyta > Magnoliopsida > Poales > Poaceae > Triticum > Triticum aestivum. Next base: position 142,104,085 of record NC_057806.1, read on the forward strand.
CCAACCGTTAAATTTATAGCGGCACCGTTGCCGGTATTTTCGCCGGACGTTTCCGTCTCCGGAACAGTCGCCGGGCCTCACTTCTCTTCTCTCCTCTCAGCTCAAAAACCCCTCCTAACCCCCAAACCCTAGCAAATTTGCTATATATGGACACCCATAGTCCATTTTGGGCAACCTAGACCCCTTCCCCTACCTCCTGCCGCAGCCAACCCCCCTCCTCCTCGGATTCAGCGCCGCCCCACTCCACCTCCGCCACTTGTTGCCGCCGCCGCCGCGTCCCGGACCAATCCGGGCGCGACACGTCGCCTCCCGGCGCCCTGCAGCCAACCCCAGCGCGCCACGTCGCCTTCCCAGTGCCCCCACTTCGCCGCGGCCCGCCTGGCCCATCCGCGGCCCACCCCTAGGCCAAAGCAGGCCCAAGCCGCCGCTGCACGCCCGCAACTCCCCCGCGCCCTGAGCTCCACCTTCGCTCTGCCCGCGCCCGATCCCCGCAGGCGACCAGCGCCTCGCCGCTGACGACCACCAGGCTGAATCCCGACACCTGCTCCTCTCTCCTTCCCCTGCCTCTGCTTCTTCCTCTTCCTCTCTCAGAGCTCTCTCTCCCCATGTTCCGTAGGACCGCGGAGCCTCGTCGCGCCGCCGCATGGAGTTCGCCGGATCTCGCGACCCCCGTCGTTCCTGCGCTCGGATCCGTGCTGCCCCTCGCCGTCCTCGTCCACCTCCGGCCGGATCCGGTGCCCAGGGACCGGATCTTCCCATTCCCGCCGTCTTCCCATGTCGCTGGAGTCCCAGATCCCGCCGGAGTTCTTCCATCCACCGCCGCCGTCTTCTTCGCAGAGCCAGGGATGAGCTCGCCCGCATGCAGCGCCTCCCCATGTGGGCCCCATCTCCAGCGCCACTGGCCACGTGGGCTTCCCCATGGCGCAGATCCCGCCGACCCGATCCACCACCGACCTGGGCCGAGCCCAGCTAGGTGAGCCCCGGCCCAGCTCTACCCCTCACCCGTGCGCAATTTTTACTTTTCTGCAACCATGCCTGTTTAGCCCAGTCCGTCTCGGATTCGGCCCATATAGTATTTTTTCCATCGGGACGAATTTAGCGATTTTTCCAGAGACTGCCAGTTTTGCAGAAACACCCTTGCACTTCATGCATATCCTAACTAATTAATCGTGCATTAGATTAAAACAAACTTTATATGTAAAATGTTTACAATTTCATATAGTTTCATAATGTGTTACTTTCATCCATGTTTAAAATGTTTAAAATGCTGTTTGTTTAAATTTGTTTAAATAACTGGCTAAAATGCTTTATTTCATAACTAAATAACCGTAACTCCAAATTTAATAAACTTTAATGTAATTGGGGTGGAATTTTGCCTAGTTTAACATGGTGGCATCATCTTGCATGTTTAACAACTCTAAAATAATGTTTAGGGCAGAACAGTACCGAACCTAATATATGCACATGAGGAGTTTCCGGATTTGTTGTTTGTTGCTTCCGGCCTCATTTAACCTTGACTAGTTAGGTAGTTTTACTTTGCTTCACCCTCTTGCCATGTTTGACAATATTTAATATTGTTGGGTACATAAACGAGATCGAACAAATTAACTTGAATGTGGTGTTTCGTCAATATGCAACCCGTTGCATATTGAGCTCCACTTAATTTGTAGGATTGTTTGTGCACTTTGCCATGCCATGCCTTTTTAAACCGGACATGCATCATAATTGTTTGTGCATCATGCCATGTCTATGTGGTGGTTGTTTACTATGTTTTTTGCTTCTTTCCGGTGTTGCTTCTTCGGGTTGGTTCCGATAACGTCATGATTGTGAGGAACCGTTCGTCTACGTCCGTTTGTCTTCTTCATGGCCTCGTTCTTCTTCCTTGCGGGATCTCATGCAAGATGACCATACCCTCGGAATCACTACTATCTTTTCTTGGCTAGATGCTCGCTCTTTTGCTATGCCTATGCTGCGATACCTACCACTTGCTTATCATGCCTCCCATATTGTTGAACCAAGCCTCTAACCCACATTGTCCTAGCAAACCATAGTTTGGCTATGTTACCGCTTTGCTCAGCCCCTCTTATAGTGTTGTTAGTTGCAGGTGAAGATTGAAGTTTGTTCCTTGTTGGAACATGGAGATGTTGTTCCTTGTTGGAATATGCTTACTTGTTGGGATATCACAATATATCTTATTTAATTAATGCATCCATATACTTGGTAAAGGGTGGAAGGCTCGGCCTTATGCCTGGTGTTTTGTTCCACTCTTGCCGTCCTAGTTTCCGTCATACCGGTGTTATGTTCCCGGATTTTGCGTTCCTTACGCGGTTGGGTTATAATGGGAACCCCTTGACAGTTCGCTTTGAATAAAACTCCTCCAGCAAGGCCCAACCTTGGTTTAACATTTGCCACCTAGTCTTTTTCCCTTGGGAGTCGCGCATCCCGAGGGTCATCTTATTTTAACACCTCGGGCCAGTGCTTGTCTAAGTGTTGGTCCGAAATGGGCAGCCTGCGGGGCCACCTCGGGGAAACTTGAGGGCTGGTTTTACTCGTAGCTTGACCTATCCGGTGTTGCCCTGAGAACGAGATATGTGCAGCTCCCATCAGGATGTCGGTGCATCGGGCGGCTTTGCTGGACTTTTTTTACCATTGTCGAGGATGTCTTGAAGAACCGGCATACCGAGTCTGATCGAAATGTCTCGGGAGGAGGTCTATTCCTTCGTTGACCGTGAGAGCTTGTCATGGGCTAAGTTGGGACACCCCTGCAGGGATTTGAACTTTCGAAAGTTGTGCCCGCGGTTATGGGCAGATGGGAATTTGTTAACGTCCGGTTGTAGAAAACCTGAAGTTAATCCTAATTAAAATACATCAACTGCATGTGTAACCGTGATGGTCTCTTTCCGGTGGAGTCCGGGAAGTTAACACGGTGTTGGAGTAATGCTTGACGTAGGTTGTCTAGGATCACTTCTTGATCATACTTTTATCGACCGTGCTTTGCCTTCTCTTCTCGCTCTCTTTTGTGTATGTTAGCCACCATATATGCTAGTCGCTTGCTGCAGCTCCACCTCATACTTTTACCTTACCCATAAGCGTAAATAGTCTTGATCGCGAGGGTGCGAGATTGCTGAGTTCCCGTGGCTCACAGATACTTCCAAAACCAGCTTGCAGGTGCCGATGAGTTCGTGCAGATGACGCAACCAAGCTCAAGGAGGAGCTCGATGAAGATCTTGTCCTTTGTGTTGTTTCGTTCTAGTTGATCAGTAGTGGAGCCTAGTTGGGGTCGATCGGGGACCTTGTGGCATTTGGGGTTCTTCTTTTATTTTGGTTCCGTAGTCGGACCTTGATTGTATTTGGATGTTGTAATGCTTTATTCATGTATTTGTGTGAAGTGGCGATTGTAAGCCGACTATGTATCTTTTCCCCTTATGTATTACATGGGTTGTGTGAAGATTACCTCACTTGCGACATTGCTTTCAATGCGGTTATGCCTCTAAGTCGTGCTTCGACACGTGGGAGATATAGCCGCATCGAGGGCGTTACAAGTTGGTATCAGAGCCTTCCCCGACCTTAGGAGCCCTATTGCTTGATCGTTTTTAGCGGCCGAGTCGTGTCTAGAAAAATGTTTTGAGTCATTAGGAATTATATATCGGAGAGTTTAAGAATTCTTTTTACTTCCCAGTCTCCTCATCGCTCTGGTAAGGCATCCTGATGTAGAGTTTTGACTCTTCTCTTCTCAAATTTCACTAAAAAAAATTTTAGGATTACGCGGGTATCTTGGAATCATTCCGATGGTTTTATGACGAGAACATTGTCTTGGTGCCTCCTGTCAAGGGTTTTGTGGAAGTGTCCCAGGGAGTTGAGCTCCGAGGTGTTGTCGTCATAATTTTATCGTTGCAAATCTGGAATACCTGAGTTTAGTACGCCGACATCGAAAATCTCTTTTATGCAGTTCGTTGGTGAGATAACCTCGACGCCACCCAGTACTGGGGCGGGAGTTCGGGAGTATCGCCATAACTTGTATAACGGATGCTTTTCGAAGGTTGAGGTAGATGATTTCTGAAGGTTTCTTGGTTATGTGTTGAAGGATGGATACAGCTGGATGTAGGATTTGTTAGTTTGGGTGAGATATTATGCTTCCCCTATATCCCCAACACCTGATTGCATAACCGGAAAGGTTCGGGAGTTTCATAGGTGGGAATTCAAGTAGTTCTTAGGATATCTTTCGATAGATGTATGATATGAAATTGGGGTTCGACGTCTAGTGGTGCGTCTATTAACGGTTGGTTTTACAGTGGTCTCATTGTGTCTTAAAGAGTCCTTGGCTATGCCGATTCGGGGACGCTTCGTATGTCATGTGCACTGCCTTGTACATGATGGTGCTGTGCGATCGAGCCCGTGTAGGCCCCACCACAAAAACTTCGGACGAAATCTCAGTCATATGTTTGTTCCGGCTTATTCTACAAGCCAATCCTTTGTTTTTTTGTTTTGAGTTGTGGTATTCGAGTTGCTTCAATGTCTAAATGTTGATTCCATACCTTTTCTAAACGGTGTTCTCATACTCCGATGTGGATACCAATCCTTCATGATAATCGAGATTGTCATGTCAATCCTTTTCAACCGGTGTGCTTATCTTCAAGTGGATCTGATCATTTTTAACATCCGCAAGATCAACTCAAAGTCTTCTCAACATTGTTCGTTTCATCCGTTTCCAAGTTGCCTTTGTTTTCCCGCCCTCCCTCCCTTGTTTTTCTTCAAGGACTCAGATTTCTTAATCGAGTATCCATCTTATTGATGTGAAGCCTCTCCATTCCTTTTCCGTCAATGTTCGTATCTGGTGTTTCTCATGAAGATTCTAATGGAGCTTCAAGCTCATCATTCTTCGTTCTTTTCCTTCTCCGGTGGTTTCAAGTCAAGCTTTGTTGACCTTACCCTTTCCTCATTTCAATGCCTTCTCATACCGGTGCACATCATAATAATTCACTTCTCGCTATTCATTTGTTCCGGCGTGCTCAAGCTTTCTGAAAAGGCTCGTCTTTTCATTCAAGATCCGTTAATCCTATTTCGAGGTTGTTATCTCATTCAAGCCATTTAATTCAACCGGTGCAACCTCTCTTTTAAATCATTTCAACGGTGTTTCTTTTGAGTGGGCCTAACCCACAGGTCTTTTCCCAGGATCTTACCTGACTCTTCTCTTTTCCCGGCGTTACTCTCAAATTCTTTTCCATGTTTGACGTAAGAATGATTTATCATCAGTCAAATGTCCTTCTCCAAGATGTTTCAAATTCATTTCATCGTTGATTCAACTTTTATATTCTTCTTTATTCCGGTGCCTCAACAATTCATGGTGGTGTTTCTCGTCGTAATTCTCAGATTTTGGAGACCGAAGAAGATTTTCTCTCAATCTTGCTCCATTCTCTTCAAGATTCGTGATTCTAGCTTGTTGCCATCCTCTCGTAATTGTCTTGATCATGAGAATTCTTTTCACCTATCCGGAGCTATTCAAGATTCTTTTCAGTTTGATTATCCGGAGGCCATCATTTCGGGATTATTCATTCTCAACTTTCAGCTATCATTCTCCAATTTTACTGGTGTTTCGCTCAAGTGATCTTTAATCGGCTCGTGATCTCTTCGTTCTCATGTATCTAAATCCTCTCAAGCATCCTCGTTCATTTTATAATTCGTCCCAGTGTTTTCTTTATCTTTTCTTCAATCATTTTAATTCTTACGGTGGTTCGTTCAAGATTTCTCTTCTTTGTTTATCATATCAATTCATTCGTTCTTTCCAATTCTACCGGTGGATCGTTGAAGACTTTCTCAAGTTTATGGTATATCTCTCTTAATCGTTTCCACGAGAATAAGTAATATGTCAAATCCGTTGATTGTCATCAATTTAATTGATGAAGGATAAGCATAATGTAATTCTTATTCTTGTTTCATCGAGTAAATTCAATTCCTTATTCCGGAGGTTCATCAAAATTCTTGTTTCCAATTGTTCATCTTCTCTTTTTTCCGGAGTTCCAACCTTTTTCAACTATTTCATCACGGAGATCCATCTAAGTCATTACAAGGATTCACCTTGTGCCTTCAACTTCTCTTTCTTTTGTTTGATCATTCTTTCATTACCGCAGTTCTTCATGAAGGCCCTACATGATGGTTCATCAAGGATTTATTTCCTTCTCGAAGTGTTCATTGAGATTCTTTTCAAAGGAGTTCAAGCATTCTCCATCTTGCTATCCGGAGTGCAATTCTTTCTTCCGTATTATTGGAGGTGGTTTTATGTCATTCTTGATAATTGAGTTCATGTTTTCATGATTCACATGTGGTCAAGAATGAGATATTTTAAATCCATCAATCTCGTCATTGGAGTTATATTGGGTTATATTTCACCTAAAGCTTTCCCTAAGGATTGTTGCTATGATGGTGCTTATAATTGACCCAAGTTCTTCATTTATCCTCCCGGTGAAATAAGTTTCTCGTTTCTTCGTTGTTATCAACCCAATCAAATTTTTTCTGTGAGTGGCAAGTTGTCACCTCATAATGTTGAGATGCCTTCTATAAGTCCACTTCAAGTTTGTCCTTCCGTTGTTGGTGTTCCAACAACTCCGCTCGACCCGTTTCCTAAGGATGGCTTCTCAAGCTCTTTTGTGGCATAAGATGGCATTTTCTTCTCCATTCTTTTCCAATTATCTATATTCTATTCTTTCGTTCTGGAGGCATTGTGATGTTGCTTTCTTCAACCATCATCTTGTTTCATCAAAGATCATGTTCTTCTTATGATTGTCCATTTAACCGGAGTATCGTTCCCTCTTTTCAAGTTCTCTCATCTTATCAAATTTTCTTCTCTTTTCTACCGGAGTGCTGTCCGAATTTGTTCTTCCTTGTTCCTCTTTCTTAACGGAGTGCTTTCAACTTTGTTCATCTTTGTTGTTTTTCTTTCTTTCAATTTGTTCAACCTCTCAAGGTTCTTTGGTTTCACTCGTTTGTCAAAGGAGCAACTTAGTTTTACCTCTTCTCTTTCTTTTCCATTGTCCCTCCGGTGCCATTCTAGATCTCGGGACGAGATCCTCTCATAGTGGTGGAGTGTTGTAACGCCCCAAGACCGATGTGCCAGGTGTCCTCCGCTTATTCGCTGTTGTTGCCATGTCATTCGCTTGCGTGTTGCATTTCATCTTGTCATCATGTGCATTGCATCATCATGTTTTCAAAACTTGCATCTGTCCCGGTCTCCTCGTTCCGTCCGTTGTCCGTTCTGAGCCCAGAAACACTTGCACGCGCCCGCGGCACCTCCGAATTAGTATTTTATAAGTGGCCGACAAATGTTCTCGGATTGGGTTGAAAGTTGGCATGTGGTCTTATTATAGTGTAGATAGACCGCCTGTCAAGTTTCATCGCATTCGGAGTTCGTTTGATAGCCCAACTGTTAAATTTATAGCGGCACCGTTGCCGGTATTTTCGCTGGACGTTTTGGTCTCCGGAACAGTCGCCGAGCCTCACTTCTCTTCTCTCCTCTCAGCCCGAGGCCTCTCTTCACAGCCCACCTAGTCCCCCCTCTGTTCGAAGCCGCATGATCACGATCGTACGGCTCAAAAACCCCTCCTAACCCCCAAACCCTAGCAAATTTAGTATATATGGACACCCCTAGTCCATTTTGGGCAACCTAGACCCCTTCCCCTACCTCCTGCCGCAGCCAACGCCCCTCCTCCTCGGATTCAGCGCCGCCCCACTCCACCTCCGCCACTTGTCGCCTCCGCCGCCGCATCCCGGACCAATCCGGGCGCGACACGTCGCCTCCCGGCGCCCTGCAGCCAACTCCAGCGCGCCACGTCGCCTCCCGGCGCCCTGCAGCCAACCCCAGCCAATCCCGGACCAATCCGCGGCCCGCCCCTGGGCGGAAGCGGGCCCGAGCCGCCGTTGCACGCCCGCAACTCCCCCGCGCCCTGAGCTCCACCTTCGCTCTGCCCGCGCTCGATCCCCGTAGGCGACCGGCGCCTCGCCGCCGACGACCACCAGGCTGAATCCCGACACCTGCTCCTCTCTCCTTCCCCTGCCTCTGCTTCTTCCTCTTCCTCTCTTAGAGCTCTCTCTCCCCATGTTCCGCAGGACCCCGGAGCCTCGTCGCGCAGCCGCATGGAATTCGCCAGATCTTGCGACCCCCGTCGTTCCTGCGCTCGGATCTGTGCTGCCCCTCGCCTTCCTCGTCCACCTCCGGCTGGATCCGGTGCCCAGGGACCGGATCTTCCCATTCCCGCCGTCTTCCCATGTCGCTGGAGTCCCAGATCCCGCCGGAGTTCTTCCATCCACCGACGCCATCTTCTTCGCAGAGCCAGGGACGAGCTCGCCTGCTCGCAGCGCCTCCCCATGTGGGCCCCATCTCCAGCGCCACCGGCCACGTGGGCTTCCCCACGGCGCAGATCCCGCCGACCCGATCCACCACCGACCTGGGCCGAGCCCAGCTAGGTGAGCCCCGGCCCAGCTCTATCCCTCACCCATGCGCAATTTTTACTTTTCTGCAACCATGCCTGTTTAGCCCAGTCTGTCTCGGATTCGGCCCATTTAGTATTTTTTTTCCATCGGGACGAATTTAGCAATTTTTCCAGAGACTGCCAGTTTGCAGAAACACCCTTGCACTTCATGCATATCCTAACTAATTAACCGTGCATCAGAATAAAACAAACTTTATATGTAAAATGTTTAGAATTTCATATAGTTTCATAATATGTCACTTTCATCCATGTTTAAAATGTTTAAAATGCTGTTTGTATAAATTTGTTTAAATAACTGGCTAAAATGCTTTATTTCATAACTAAATAACCGTAACTCCGAATTTAATAAACTTTATATGTAATTGGGGTGGAATTTTGCCTAGTTTAACAATGGTGGCATCATCTTGCATGTTTAACAACTCTAAAATAATGTTTAGGGCAGAACAGTACCGAACCTAATATATGCACATGAGGAGTTTCTGGATTTGTTGTTCGTTGCTTCCGGCCTCATTTAACCTTTACTAGTTAGGTAGTTTTACTTTGCTTCACCCTCTTGCCATGTTTGACAACATTTAATATTGTTGGGTACATAAACGATATCTAACAAAATAACTAGAATGTGGTGTTTCGTCAATATGCAACCCGTTGCATATTGAGCTCCACTTAATTTGTAGGATTGTTTGCGCACTTTGCCATGCCATGCCTCTTTAAACCGGACATGCATCATAATTGTTTCTGCATCATGCCATGTCTATGTGGTGGTTGTTTACTATGTTGTTTGCTTCTTTCTAGTGTTGCTTCTTCGGGTTGGTTCCGATAACGTCATGATTGTGAGGAACCGTTCGTCTACGTCCGTTTGTCTTCTTCATGGACTCGTTCTTCTTCCTTGCGGGATCTCAGGCAAGATGACCATACCCTCGGAATCACTACTATCTTTGCTTGGCTAGATGCTCGCTCTTTTGCTATGCCTATGCTGCGATACCTACCACTTGCTTATCATGCCTCCCATATTGTTGAACCAAGCCTCTAACCCACCTTGTCCTAGCAAACCGTTGTTTGGCTATGTTACCACTTTGCTCAGCCCCTCTTATAGCGTTGTTAGTTGCAGGTGAAGATTGAAGTTTGTTCCTTGTTGGAACATGGAGATGTTGTTCCTTGTTGGAATATGCTTACTTGTTGGGATATCACAATATATCTTATTTAATTAATGCATCTATATACTTGGTAAAGGGTGGAAGGCTCGGCCTTATGCCTGGTGTTTTGTTCCACTGTTGCCATCCTAGTTTCCGTTATACCGGTGTTATGTTCCCGGAGACATTCCGATCAGACTCGGTATCCCGGTTCTTCAAGACATCCTCGACAATGGTAAAAAAAGTCCAGCAAAGCCGCACGATGCGCCGACATCCTGATGGGAGCTGCACATATCTCGTTCTCAGGGCAACACCGGATAGGTCAAGCTATAAGTAAAACCAGCCCTCAAGTTTCCCTGAGGTGGCCCCGCAGGCTGCCCATTTCAGACCAACACTTAGAGAAGCACTGGCCCGGGGGGGTTAAAATAAGATAACCCTCGGGATGCGCGACTCCTAAGGGAAAAAGGCTAGGTGGCAAATGGTAAAACCTTGGTTGGACCTTGCTGGAGGAGTTTTATTCAAAGCGAACTGTCGAGGGGTTCCCATTATAACCCAACCGCGTAAGGAACGCAAAATCCAGGAACATAACACCGATATGACGGAAACTAGGACGGCAAGAGTGGAACAAAACACCAGGCATAAGGCCGAGCCTTCCACCCTTTACCAAGTATATAAATGCATTAATTAAATAAGATAAATTGTGATATCCCAACAAGTAAGCATATTCCAACAAGGAACAACATCTCCATGTTCCAACAAGGAACAAACTTCAATCCTCACCTGCAACTAACAACGCTATAAGAGGGGCTGAGCAAAGCGGTAACATAGCCAAACAACGGTTTGCTAGGACAAGGTGGGTTAGAGGCTTGGTTCAACAATATGGGAGGCATGATAAGCAAGTGGTAGGTATCGCAGCATAGGCATAGCAAAAGAGCGATCATCTAGCCAAGAAAAGATAGTAGTGATTCCGAGGGTATGGTCATCTTGCCTGAGATCTCGCAAGGAAGAAGAACGAGTCCATGAAGAAGACGCAACCAAGCTCAAGGAGGAGCTCGATGAAGATCTTGTCCTTTATGTTGTTTTGATCTAGTTGATCAGTAGTGGAGCCCAGTTGGGGTCGATCGAGGACCTTGTCGCATTTGGGGTTCTTGTTTTATTTTGGTTCCGTAGTCGGAACTTGATTGTATTTGGATGTTGTAATGCTTTATTCATGTATTTGTGTGAAGTGGCAATTGTAAGCCGACTATGTATCTTTTCCCCTTATGTATTACATGGGTTGTGTGAAGATTACCTCACTTCCGACATTGCTTTCAATGCGGTTATGCCTCTAAGTCGTGCTTCGACACGTGGGAGATATAGCCGCATCGAGGGCGTTACACCCATCTTGCGCACTATGTCCTGGTAAAGCAGGTTTAGACTGCTGCCTCCGTCCATAAGGACTCGTGTGAGGTGGAAGCCATCAATTATTGGGTCGAGTACTAGTGCGGCTGAATTGCCCTGATTGGTGTTAATCGGACGATCCATGCGGTTGAAGGTTATCGGCCCTAGTTTATATTCTGGGATGACTGGTTTTGTTAAGTCGGTGTCCCTAAGGGTGCGCATCCGGTCCGGGTTGGGAGTGTGGGTGGCGTTTACCACGTTCACCGTTTGGATTTGCGGGGGAAATTTCTTTTGCCCTCCTGTATTTGGTGATCTGGGCTCCTCGTTGCTATCATCGCTTTGAGACCCCTTCTCTTTGTTTTCAGCACCTGACCTGTCGGCTTGTTTAAAGACCCAGAATTCTCTGTTGGTATGATTGGCTGGTGTTCCTGGGGTGCCATGAATTTGGCATGGACGGTCGAGTATGCGGTCCAGACTGGACATGCCCGAATTGTCATTTTTGAATGGCCTTTTCCGCTGACCGGACTTAGAGCCACTAAATCCGGCATTGACTATCGTATCTTCGGCGTTTCCACCATTTTTGTGACACTTGTGTTTGTTGCACCGGGGTTTGCCATTGCTATCTCTGGCCTCTGATGTGCCAGGATTGCTTGCTGTGTTGTTGCTACGGGCCAACCAGCTATCCTCGCTCGCGCAAAAGAGGGCCATGAGTGTCGTGAGGGCTGCCATGGTTTTTGGCTTCTCTTGGCCGAGATGTCGGGCAAGCCACTTGTCACGGATGTTATGTTTAAAGGCCGCTAGGGCTTCGGCATCCGGACAGTCGACTATTTGGTTCTTTTTAGTTAGGAACCGAGTCCAGAATTTCCGGGCTGACTCTCCGGGCTGTTGTGTTATGTGACTTAAATCACCAGCATCCGGTGGTCGCACATAAGTGCCCTAGAAGTTGTCCATGAATGCGTCTACCAGGTTCTCCCAACTTCTGATGTAGTTTGCTGGCAAGCTATTCAGCCAATGACGAGCCCGGCCCTTTGAGTTTTAGTGGGAGATACTTGATGGCATGTAGATCATCCCCGCGGGCCATGTGAATGTGGAGGAAGAAATCCTCTATCCATACCGCGGGGTCTATAGTACCATCATATGATTCAATGTTCACGGGTTTAAACCTTTCTGGGAATTCATGATCCATTACTTCATCAGTGAAGCATAAGGGGTGTGCGGCGCCTTTGTACCGGGCTATATCACGACGTAGTTCATACGAGTCTTCTCCGTTGTATTCGGCCTGGCTGGATTTGCTTTTAGTATATCCGGCGTGACGGTCGTTGTCACGCGTTGGGGCACGCCCCCGTCATCCGTAGATCGATCTTGTATGTCCTGCTTTGTTTTCCAATACGTCTCGCAGGTCCTGCGTGTAGCCCCGGGCCTTGGTGTTTTTGTTTGACTGGCGACGGGGTGCGGGCTGGACTTCGGGCTCATACACCATTTTGTCTCGGCCATGAGGTGGCCGGTCAACCGCATCATACGCTGGTAGGTAGGCTTTAATGCTTCCTCCTCGAGTTGGGGTAGCAACCTGCGCTTTGGGTAACTTTTGGTTGGGCGCTCGAGTTCGTATTCCTCGGCTGCAGGACCTCGGTCCATCTATCTGCTAGCAGATCTTGATCAGCTTGAAGCTATTGTTGCTTTTTCTTCAGGCTTTTTGCTGTGGCTATAAGCTGGCGCTTGAAGCGCTCCTACTCGACAGGATCCTCAGGCACAATGAATTCTTCATCGCCGAGGCTCACCTCGTCTTCGGAGAGGGGCATATAATTGCCATTCCCTGATTCCCCGTCTGTCGCCTGTTCCTTAGGGCTCACTTGCCCATCCTCCTGCTCGAAGCCTGGCTGGAGGGGATTGTCTTCGTCTTCGGCACTATCTGCAGCATTATTGTCTCTTGTGCCGGTATCGCTGCTTTTGCTATGGCGGGGCTTAGAGCGGCGTCGATGACGCCAGTTCTTAGATTGCTTCTCGAGGGGATTATCCTCCGTTGCCTTATTGCCATTTCTTTGTTTGGGGGTGTCCACCATGTATATATCATATGATGAGGTGGCTGTCTAGCGCCCTATGGGCGGTGGTTCCTGTTCTTCTCCTGCATCGTCGTCCATACCATTGATGTCTTCGGAGTCGAAATCAAGCATGTCGGTTAAGTCATCGACAGTGGCTATTAAGTGGGTGGTGGGTGGGGAACGAATTCCTTCGTCTTCTGCTTCCCACTCGAGCCGGACATAGTTCGGCCGAGGGTCTCCTGACAAGGAGAGAGACCTCAATGAATCTAGCACATCGCCCAAGGGCGAGTGCTGAAAAATATCTGCGGAGGTAAACTCCATGATCGGTGCCCAATCAGATTGGATAGGCACGAACGCAGGCGGTTCGGAGCCTGTGGCCGGGGACGAATCCAAGGGTCCGGTAACACAGGTCTCATAGGATGTGAAGTCAGTATTCGGCTCTATCGCTGCTGAGTGTGTGGCTTCCGTGGCGGAGTCCAACCACCCGTCCTCGGGCGGCACGATCTGCTCCGGATTGAGGGCTGGAGTAGCCATAGGTGTGATCTCCCGAACACTGTCCGACGGCAGAGCTAAGTCATGCTCGTCGTGACTGTGCAGCGCACCTGACACGGGCTCGAATCCGTCGAAGATCAAGTCTCCGCTGATGTCGGCAGTATAGTTCAAGCTTCCAAACCTGACCCGATGGCCAGGGGCGTAGCTCTCGATCTGCCCCAGATGGCCAAGCGAGTTGGACCATAGTACGAAGCCTCCGAATACGAAGATCTGTCCAGGGAGAAAAACCTTACCCTGGATCGCATCGTTGCCGATGGTCGAAGGGGCCATCAAGCCTTTATCGTGACGGCACAGTGGAACTCTCAATGAAAGCACCAATGTCGGTGTCAAAACCAGCGGATCTCGGGTAGGGGGTCCCGAACTATGCGTCTAAGGTTGATGGTAACAGGAGGCGGGGGACATAATGTTTACCCACGTTCGGGCCCTCACGATGGAGGTAATACCCTACTTCCTTCTTGATCGATCTTGATGATATGAGTATTACAAGAGTTGATCTACCATGAGATCGTAGAGGCTAAACCCTAGAAGCGAGCCTATGATTATGATTGTTGTTTTCCTACGGACTAAACCCTCCGGTTTATATAGACACCGGAGGGGGCTAGGGTTACACAGAGTCGGTTACAAGGGAGGAGATCTACATATCCGAATTGCCAAGCTTTTCTTCCATGCAAAGGAGAGTCCCACCCGGACACGAGATGAACTCTTCAATCTTGTATCTTCATAGTCCAACAGTCCGGCCAAAGTATATAGTCCGGCTGTCCGAGGACCCCCTAATCCAGGACTCCCTCAGTGGGCGCGCCCTGCACCCTCGTGGACAGGGTGTGGGCCCCCTTACACAGATTCTTTCGCCAATATTTTTTATAAATTCCAAAACGTGTCTCCGTGAATTTTCAGGTCATTCCGAGAACTTTTATTTCTGCACAAAAATAACACCATGACAATTCTGCTGAAGACAACATCAGTCCGGGTTAGTTCCATTCAAATCATGCACATTAGAGTCCAAAACAAGGACAAAAGTGTTTGGCAAAGTAGATACATTGGAGACGTGTCAATAGTGTTGCCATTGCACATGATATTAAAAAAATTATCGTTTGCATTATTGAATGCATCACACATTGTGCGTAGAAGAAACTGTGTGGCAAAGGTTGTCCATCACATGCAGTTTTTATGTCATAAATGTTTGCGCAAGGTGGCCTAACGCAAACAGTTTTCAAGAGTAGGTTGTGTGTGATTGTTCATTAATCCAACACTGTTTATTCCTAGAAACTGTGTGCATTATTGAATGCATCACACACTGTGTTTTCTCAATAACCGCTTGGAATAGAAAAACCCAATTAGCAAGCTAATTATCTGATTATTAATAATCCATTTATTAATCTAATTGACATTTCATATTAAGCACACAATATATTTCATTTTCATAATTGAAATACATCAGAGTATAACATCATATAGCTTCAGCACTCAGCTACCCCATTACACAACTACACCAGCACCAAGTTTCACATGCAACATCTATGACATTTCGAAATTAGCATCATAGACGGTACATAGACAAATGTATCTCATCTGGGAAACTGCTGAAGCAGAAGGCAAATATTGAGCCTTCATTGATGTTGAAGGTCTTTGTAACTTTAGGCTAGTGCCTGTGGATGATTGACCATCCATCCTTTGTTCTCTTCAGGAAAACTTCAATATTGAACCGTGGGTGTTGTATGAATACCTTCCTCGCCTCCTGGCCATAGAGGTGGTCTGAGAGATAATCATTAGTGAACTGCTTTGGAAAGGCCTGAAAACAACGATGTGCATAAATATCTTCTCTATATTGGAAATGGGGAAAAGGAATAAAAAAGGCAAGGTATAATAGTTAGTACCATCATGTAGTGAACTGATGTCTTCATTGTGCAGACAAAGATCTAGTTGTTTTTTGTCGCTAATTTCTTTATCCTAACAATCTTTCTGAGTTTCTTGACTTGACTGATATTCATGGACAACTCATTTCCCCATATGCAAAAAGGGTCGAACAATGGGTCAAAACCTCTGACAGCAGGACCTACATGTGCAAGACCAAATTGTTAAAAACCTAAATATTATAATGGTTCCTGCAATTGCACAATAATGTGCTATTAGACAACGGACCATGCACGTACTAACCACGATTGTAAACCTCAGTGCTTCCCATTGTTTTGTTGGAAATATGCCCTAGAGGCAATAATAAAAGCATTATTATTATATTTCCTTGTTCATGATAATTGTCTTTATTCATGCTATAATTGTGTTATCCGGAAATCGTAATACATGTGTGAATAATAGACACCAACATGTCCCTAGTAAGCCTCTAGTTGACTAGCTCGTTAATCAACAGATAGTCATGGTTTCCTGACTATGGACATTGGATGTCATTGATAACGAGATCACATCATTAGGAGAATGATGTGATGGACAAGACCCAATCCTAAACATAGCACAAGATCGTATAGTTCGTTTGCTAGAGTTTTCCAATGTCAAGTATCTTTTCCTTAGACCATGAGATCGTGTAACTCCCGGATACCGTAGGATTGCTTTGGGTGTACCAAACGTCACAACGTAACTGGGTGACTATAAAGGTATACTACGGGTATCTCCGAAAGTGTCTGTTGGGTTGACATGGATCCAGACTGGGATTTGTCACTCCGTATGACGGAGAGGTATCACTGGGCCCACTCGGTAATGCATCATCATAATGAGCTCAAAGTGACCAAGTGTCTGGTCACAGGATCATGCATTACGGTACGAGTAAAGTGACTTGCCGGTAACGAGATTGAACGAGGTATTGGGATACCGATGATCGAATCTCGGGCAAGTAACATATCGATTGACAAAGGGAATTGCATACGGGGTTGATTGAATCCTCGACATCGTGGTTCATCCAATGAGATCATCGTGGATCATGTGGGGGCCAACATGGGTATCCAGATCCCGCTGTTGGTTATTGACCGGAGAGTCGTCTCGGTCATGTCTGCTTGTCTCCCAAACCCGTAGGGTCTACACACTTAAGGTTCGGTGACGCTAGGGTTGTGAAGATATGTATATGCAGTAACCCGAATGTTGTTCGGAGTCCCGGATGAGATCCCGGACGTCATGGGGAGTTCCGGAATGGTCCGGAGGTAAAAAATTATATATAGGAAGTGATGTTTCGGCCATCGGGACAAGTTTCGGGGTTATCGGTATTGTACCGGGACCACCAGAGGGGTCCCAGGGGCCCACCGGGTGGGGCCACCTGTCCCGGGGGGCCACATGGGCTGTAGGGGGTGCACCTTGGCCTAGATGGGCCAAGGGCACCAGCCCCAAAAGCCCATGCGCCTAGGGTTCCACTTAAGGGAAGAGTCCCAATGGTGGAAGGCACCTCTAGGTGCCTTGGGGGGGAGGGAAACCTCCCCTTGGCTGCCGCACCTAGGAGATTGGATCTCCTAGGCTGGCGCACCACCCCCCCTTGGCCCTCCTATATATAGTGGGGGAGAGGAGGGACTTGACACCTCAGCCTTGGCGCCTCCCTCTCTCCCCGTTACGTCTCTCTCTCGTAGTATAGGCGAAGCCCTGCTACTGTGACGCCTTGCATCCACCACCACGCCGTCGTGCTGCTGGATCTTCATCAACCTCTCCTTCCCCTTGCTGGATCAAGAAAGAGGAGACGTCTCCCGTCCCGTACGTGTGTTGAACGCGGAGGTGCCGTCCGTTCGGCGCTTGGTCATCGGTGATTTGGATCACGTCGTGTTCCACTACATCATCCCCGTTCTTTGAACGCTTCCGCTCGCGATCTACAAAGGTATGTAGATGCATCCGATGACTCGTTGCTAGATGAACTCCTAGATGGATCTTGGTGAAACGAGTAGGAAAATTTTTGTTTTCTGCAACATTCTCCAACAGTGGCATCATGAGCTAGGTCTATGCGTAGTTCTTCTTGCGCGAGTAGAACACAAGTTGTTGTGGGCGTAGATTTGTCAACTTGCTTGCCGCTACTAGTCTTATCTTGCTTCAGCGGTATTGTGGGATGAAGCGGCCCGGACCAACCTTACACGTACGCTTACGTGAGACCGGTTCCACCGACTAACATGCACTAGTTGCATAAGGTGGCTGGCGGGTGTCTGTCTCTCCCACTTTAGTTGGAGCGGATTCGATGAACAGGGTCCTTATGAAGGGTAAATAGAAGTTGACAAATCACGTTGTGGCTTTAACGTAGGTAAGAAGACGTTCTTGCTAGAACCCTAATTCAGCCACGTAAAACTTGCAACAACAATTAGAGGACGTCTAACTTGTTTTTGCAGCAAGTGGTTTGTGATATGATATGGCCAAAGTTGTGATGAATGATGAATGATCTATATGTGATGTATGAGATGTTCATGCTATTATAATAGGAATCACGACTTGCATGTCGATGAGTATGACAACCGGCAGGAGCCATAGGAGTTGTCTTTATTTTTGTATGACCTGCGTGTCATTGAGAAACGCCATGTAAATTACTTTACTTTATTGCTAAACGCGTTAGCCATAGTAGTAGAAGTAATAGTTGGCGAGCAACTTCATGGAGACACGATGATGGAGATCATGATGATGGAGATCATGGTGTCAAGCCGGTGACAGGATGATTATGGAGCCCCAAGATGGAGATCAAAGGAGCTATGTGATATTGGCCATATCATGTCACGTTTATTATTTGATTGCATGTGATGTTTATCATGTTTTGCATCTTGTTTACTTAGAACGACGGTAGTAAATAAGATGATCCCTCATACTAATTTCAAGAAGTGTTCCCCCTAACTGTGCACCGTTGCGACAGTTCGCTGTTTCAAAACACCACGTGATGATCGGGTGTTTTATTCAGACGTTCACATACAACGGGTGTAATACAGATTTACACATGCAAACACTTAGGTTGACTTGACGAGCCTAGCATGTACAGACATGGCCTCGGAAGACAGAAGACCGAAAGGTCGAGCATGAGTCGTATAGAAGATACGATCAACATGAAGATGTTCACCGATGTTGACTAGTCCGTCTCACGCGATGATCGGACACGACCTAGTTGACTCGGATCATGTTATGCTTAGATGACTAAAAGAGGGATGTCTATATAAGTGGGAGTTCATTCAATAATTTGATTAGATGAACTTAATTATCATGAACTTAGTCTAAAACATTTACAATATGTCTTGTAGATCAAATGGCCAACGTAGTCCTCAACTTCAACGCATTCCTAGAGAAAACCAAACTGAAAGATGATGGCAGCAACTATACGGACTGGGTCCGGAACCTGAGGATCATCCTCATAGCTGCCAAGAAAGATTATGTCCTACAAGCACCGCTTGGTGACGCACCCGTTCTCCCTGCAGAACAAGATGTTATGAACGCTTGGCAGGCACGTACCGATGACTACTCCCTCGTTCAGTGCGGCATGCTTTACAGTTTAGAGCCGGGGCTCCAAAAGCATTTTGAGAGACACGGAGCATATGAGATGTTCGAAGAGCTGAAAATGGTTTTCCAAGCTCATGCCCGGGTCGAGAGATATCAAGTCTCTGACAAGTTCTTCAGCTGTAAGATGGAGGAAAATAGTTCTGTCAGTGAACACATACTCACTATGTCTGGGTTGCATAACCGCTTGACTCAGCTGGGAGTTAATCTCCCGGATGTTGCGGTCATTGACAGAATCCTCCAGTCGCTTCCACCAAGCTACAAGAGCTTTGTGATGAACTTCAATATGCAGGGGATGGAAAAGACCATTCCTGAAGTATTTGCTATGCTGAAATCAGCAGAGGTAGAAGTCAAGAAGGAACATCAAGTGTTGATGGTCAATAAAACCACTAAGTTCAAGAAGGGCAAGGGTAAAAAGAACTTCAAGAAGTACGGCAAGGAAGTTGCCGTGCCCGGCAAGCAAGCTGCTGGGAAGAAGCCAAAGAATGGACCCAAGCCCGAGACTGAGTGCTTTTATTGCAAGGGAAATGGTCACTGGAAGCGGAATTGTCCCAAATACTTAGCAGACAAGAAGGCCGGCAAAACAAAAGGTATATGTGATATACATGTAATTGATGTGTACCTTACTAGTGTCCGTAGTAGCTCCTGGGTATTTGATACCGGTGCAGTTGCTCACATTTGTAACTCAAAGCAGGGGCTGCGGAATAAGCGGAAACTGGCAAAGGACGAGGTGACGATGCGCGTTGGTAATGGTTCCAAGGTCAATGTGATCGCCATCGGCACGCTACCTCTATATTTACCTTCGGGATTAGTTTTAAACCTTAATAATTGTTATTTAGTGCCAGCTTTGAGCATGAACATTGTATCAGGATCTCGTTTAATTTGAGATGGCTACTCATTTAAATCCGAGAATAATGGTTGTTCTATTTATATGAGAGATATGTTTTATGGTCATGCTCCTATGGTGAATGGTTTATTCTTTATGAATCTCGAACGTAATGCTACACATGTTCATAATGTGAGTACCAAAAGATGTAAAGTTGATAATGATAGTCCCACATACTTGTGGCACTGCCGCCTTGGTCACATAGGTGTCAAACGCATGAAGAAGCTCCATGCAGATGGACTTTTAGAGTCTCTTGATTATGAATCATTTGACACGTGCGAACCATGCCTTATGGGTAAAATGACCAAGACTCCGTTCTCAGGAACAATGGAGCGAGCAACCAACTTATTGGAAATCATACATACCGATGTGTGCGGTCCAATGAGTGTTGAGGCTCGCGGTGGCTATCGTTATGTTCTCACCCTCACTGATGACTTGAGTAGATATGGGTATATCTACTTAATGAAACACAAGTCTGAAACTTTTGAAAAGTTCAAGGAATTTCAGAGTGAGGTTGAGAATCAAAGTGACAGGAAAATCAAGTTTCTACGATCAGATCGTGGAGGGGAATACTTGAGTCACGAATTTGGCAAACACTTAAGAAAATGTGGAATAGTTTCACAACTCACGCCGCCTGGAACACCTCAGCGTAATGGTGTGTCCGAACATCATAATCGCACTCTATTAGATATGGTACAATCTATGATGTCTCTTACTGATTTACCGCTATCTTTTTGGGGCTATGCTTTAGAGACTACCGCATTCACTTTAAATAGGGCTCCATCGAAATCCGTTGAGACGACACCGTATGAATTATGGTTTGGGAAGAAACCTAAGCTGTCGTTTCTAAAAGTTTGGGGATGTGATGCTTATGTCAAGAAACTTCAACCTGAAAAGCTCGAACCCAAGTCGGAAAAATGCGTCTTCATAGGATACCCTAAAGAAACAATTGGTATACCTTCTACCTCAGATCCGAAGGCAAGATCTTTGTTGCCAAGAATGGGTCCTTTCTAGAGAAAGAGTTTCTCTCGAGAGAAGTAAGTGGGAGGAAAGTAGAACTTGATGAAGTATTACCTCTTGAACCGGAAAATGGCGCAACTCAAGAAAATGTTCCTGAGGTGCCTGCACCGACTAGAGAGGAAGTTAATGATAATGATCAAGATACTTCTGATCAAGCTTCTACTGAAATTCGAAGGTCCACAAGGACACGTTCCGCACCAGAGTGGTACGGCAACCCTGTGTTGGAAATCATGTTGTTAGACAACAGTGAACCTTCGAACTATGAAGAAGCGATGGTGGGCCTGGATTCCGACAAATGGCTAGAAGCCATGAAATCCGAGATAGGATCCATGTATGAAAACAAAGTATGGACTTTGACTGACTTGCCCGTTGAACGGCGATCCATAGAAAATAAATGGATCTTTAAGAAGAAGACAGATGCGGATGGTAATGTGACCATCTATAAAGCTCGGCTTGTCGCTAAGGGTTATCGACAAGTTCAAGGGGTTGACTACGATGAGACTTTCTCACCGGTGGCGAAGCTAAAGTCCGTCCGAATCATGTTAGCAATTGCCGCATTCTACGATTATGAGATATGGCAAATGGACGTCAAAACGGCATTCCTTAATGGTTTCCTTAAGGAAGAATTGTATATGATGCAGCCGGAAGGTTTTGTCGATCCTAAGAATGCTGACAAGGTGTGCAAGCTCCAACGCTCGATTTATGGGCTGGTGCAAGCATCTCGGAGTTGGAACATTCGCTTTGATGAGATGATCAAAGCGTTTGGGTTTACGCAGACTTATGGAGAAGCCTGCGTTTACAAGAAAGTGAGTGGGAGCTCTGTAGCATTTCTCATACTATATGTAGATGACATACTTTTGATGGGAAATGATATAGAACTCTTGGACAGCATTAAGGCCTACTTGAATAAAAGTTTTTCAATGAAGGACCTTGGTGAAGCTGCTTATATATTAGGCATCAAGATCTATAGAGATAGATCAAGACGCCTCATAGGTCTTTCACAAAGCACATACCTTGATAAGATATTGAAGAAGTTCAATATGGATCAGTCTAAGAAGGGGTTCTTGCCTGTGTTACAAGGTGTGAAATTGAGCTCTGCTCAATGTCCGACCACGGCAGAAGATATAGAAGAGATGAGTGTCATCCCCTATGCCTCAGCCATAGGTTCTATTATGTATGCCATGCTGTGTACCAGACATGATGTAAACCTTGCTATAAGTTTGGTAGGAAGGTACCAAAGTAATCCCGGCAAGGAACACTGCACAGCGGTCAAGAATATCCTGAAGTACCTGAAAAGGACTAAGGAAATGTTTCTCGTTTATGGAGGTGACGAAGAGCTCGTCGTAAAGGGTTATGTCGACGCTAGCTTCGACACAGATCTGGATGACTCTAAGTCACAAACCGGATACGTGTATATTTTGAATGGTGGGGCAGTAAGCTGGTGCAGTTGCAAGCAGAGCATCATGGCGGGATCTACATGTGAAGCGGAGTACATGGCAGCCTCGGAGGCAGCGCATGAAGAAATTTGGGTGAAGGAGTTCATCACCGACCTAGGAGTCATACCCAATGCGTCGGGGCCGATCAAGCTCTTCTGTGACAACACTGGAGCTATTGCTCTTGCCAAGGAGCCCAGGTTTCACAAGAAGACAAGGCACATCAAGCGTCGCTTCAACTCCATTCGTGAAAATGTTCAAGATGGAGACATAGAGATTTGTAAAGTACATACGGACCTGAATGTAGCGGATCCGTTGACTAAACCTCTCCCTAGAGCAAAACATGATCAACACCAGGATTCCATGGGTGTTCGATTCATCACAATGTAACTAGATTATTGACTCTAGTGCAAGTGGGAGACTGTTGGAAATATGCCCTAGAGGCAATAATAAAAGCATTATTATTATATTTCCTTGTTCATGATAATTGTCTTTATTCATGCTATAATTGTGTTATCCGGAAATCGTAATACATGTGTGAATAATAGACACCAACATGTCCCTAGTAAGCCTCTAGTTGACTAGCTCGTTAATCAACAGATAGTCATGGTTTCCTGACTATGGACATTGTATGTCATTGATAACGAGATCACATCATTAGGAGAATGATGTGATGGACAAGACCCAATCCTAAACATAGCACAAGATCGTATAGTTCGTTTGCTAGAGTTTTCCAATGTCAAGTATCTTTTCCTTAGACCATGAGATCGTGTAACTCCTGGATACCGTAGGATTGCTTTGGGTGTACCAAACGTCACAACGTAACTGGGTGACTATAAAGGTATACTACGGGTATCTCCGAAAGTGTCTGTTGGGTTGACATGGATCAAGACTGGGATTTGTCACTCCGTATGATGGAGAGGTATCACTGGGCCCACTCGGTAATGCATCATCATAATGAGCTCAAAGTGACCAAGTGTCTGGTCACGGGATCATGCATTACGGTACGAGTAAAGTGACTTGCCGGTAACAAGATTGAACGAGGTATTGGGATACCGACGATCGAATCTCGGGCAAGTAACATATCGATTGACAAAGGGAATTGCATACGGGGTTGATTGAATCCTCGACATCGTGGTTCATCCGATGAGATCATCGTGGAGCATGTGGGAGCCAACATGGGTATCCAGATCCCGCTGTTGGTTATTGACCGGAGAGTCGTCTCGGTCATGTCTGCTTGTCTCCCGAACCCGTAGGGTCTACACACTTAAGGTTCGGTGACGCTAGGGTTGTGAAGATATGTATATGCAGTAACCCAAATGTTGTTCGGAGTCCCGGATGAGATCCCGAACATCACGGGGAGTTCCGGAATGGTCCGGAGGTAAAGAATTATATATAGGAAGTGCTGTTTCGGCCATCGGGACAAGTTTCGGGGTTATCAGTATTGTACCGGGACCACCGGAGGGGTCCCGGGGGCCCACCGGGTGGGGCCACCTGTCCCGGGGGGCCACATGGGCTGTAGGGGGTGCGCCTTGGCCTAGATGGGCCAAGGGCACCAGCCCCAAAAGCCCATGCGCCTAGGGTTCCACTTAAGGGAAGAGTCCCAATGGTGGAAGGCACCTCTAGGTGCCTTGGGGGGGAGGGAAACCTCCCCTTGGCTGCCGCACCTAGGAGATTGGATCTCCTAGGCTGGCGCACCACCCCCCCTTGGACCTCCTATATATAGTGGGGGAGAGGAGGGACTTGACACCTCAGCCTTGGTGCCTCCCTCTCTCCCCGTTACGTCTCTCTCTCGTAGTATAGGCGAAGCCCTGCTACTATTACGCCCTGCATCCACCACCACGCCGTCGTGCTGCTGGATCTTCATCAACCTCTCCTTCCCCTTGCTGGATCAAGAAGGAGGAGACGTCTCCCGTCCCGTACGTGTGTTGAACGCGGAGGTGCCGTCCATTCGGCGCTTGGTCATCGGTGATTTGGATCACGTCGTGTTCGACTACATCATCCCCGTCCTTTGAACGCTTCCGCTCGCGATCTACAAAGGTATGTAGATGCATCCGATGACTCGTTGCTGGATGAACTCCTAGATGGATCTTGGTGAAACGAGTAGGAAATTTTTTGTTTTCTGCAACGTTCTCCAACATGTTTCCCTGAAACACATATACGGTAGTTAGTCATCAGGTTAAGTAAGGGTTCGCATGCTACCAGTAAAATATGTTGATGAAAAATATGCACATTGCAGATTCATCAGATTAATTCAAGCCACATGGAAAACCCATTTATCCAAACCAAGCATGATTAAGAACTAGGAAATATAGCACTTGTATATGTTTCTCATGTATTAAGTGCAGCCAAATTCGATTTATTCCTCACATGCACAACAATGCAATATTCTAGCCACGACAATTGGACATCACATTGCATAATTGAACCAAACAGTTAACTAAACACCACAACAAATGAACCAAACATTAACTGAGCACCACATTGCACAATATAACATACTCCTAATAGAAGACCAGACAGTTAACCAAACAGTTAACTATAGCCAATTGTAGCAATTGTATTTGTTTCTCATGTATTTACTATAGCCAAATTCAATTTATTCCTCACATGGTATACAATAATAGAATGCACCCACAACTATTGAACATCGCATTGCAGAATTGAACCAAATAGTTAACTAAACACCACAAACAAATGAACCAAACGTTAACTGAGCACCACATTGCACAATGTATAACCAAACCAAGCATGCTTGACAACTTGGAAATGTAGCAATTGTATTCGTTTCTCATGTATTTTGTAAAGATAAAGTCGATTTATTTCTCACATGGAAGACAATACAAAATTGCAGCCTGAAGAATTGGACATCACATTTGCAGAGTTGAACGAAACAATTAACTGAAGACGACAACTAATTAACAAAACAGTTAATAAGTGAGCACCACACTGCACGCCATATAGAACATATACAATAGAGCAACAGATTGCATGGTAAAATTAGATAGCACAATTCACTAGAATTTGTGAAAGAAAGGCAGGAGCAGCACACGCAACGGGTAAACCGAGCAGGCTTAACCGGCGTAGCTAGCAAATGGCAAGGTGCTTCTCTAAGATCTGGGGGTCGGCATGAATGGCAGCCATCACGACCTCATCCGCGCGTGCGGCCGCGATTTGCTTCTCCGTTGCCAAATGCTCCTTGAGATCCTGGCTATACTGCATGCACCATGGCTTAGGGCAGCGCTTATTTGGTGGAGGGTCGATGATTTGGGTGGAAGGTGTCGCGCTCGCACCGGCGGTCGGGGCATGTGGGATGTGGAAGGAGGAGGACGATGGGGGTCGGGTGTGGATTACCTGCCTGGATAGGCGAGACCGAGCAGTGTGAAGGAGGGTCGTCAGCATGGAGGCGGCAATGCAAGCAAGGAGTGAAGGTTTCAACTTGGAAAGGAAGGCGGAAACAGGGGAAATGTGGCTTTTGGTAAGGGGGAGGGGGCGGTGAGGTAGATATTTCTGCGGAAGCCAAAAATTTGGAATCGGTTCAGCGAAAAAACTGGCACGCAAAGTGTCATCAGACACGGTTCCTTATTCAGAACTGTGTACGATATGTGAACATCACAAACGATTCAGATAGCTTAACCCGTGTGTGATGAGTTTGAACGTCAAAAATTTTGGTTCGAAATTCCCTAATTACAGTGGTCATCCACGTCATTGCATAATTTGGGTACAGAAAGGAGACTACAGCACACCCACACTTCTTAATCGAGCAAGTTCAGCAATTAAACAGAGCTAGCTGACCTAAACATTACTCTAACAAATTAAAGACCGGTGCTCTTAATTAAACAAAACAAAGAGTACTACTACAGCTGGTGCTCGTCGATCTCCGCCGCCGTCTGCTACCTCTTGAGCACTGCGTTGGTTTTCCCATTAAGAGGAAAGGGTGATGCAGCAAAGTAGCATAAGCATTTCCCTCGGTTTTTGAGAACCAAGGTATCAATCCAGTAGGAGACTACACGCAAGTCCCTCATACCTACAAAAACAAATAAGAACCTCGCAACCAACGCGATAAAGGGGTTGTCAATCCCTTCACGGTCACTTACGAGAGTGAGATCTGATAGAGATAATAATAATAATAATAAGATAAATATTTTTGGTATTTTTATGATATAGATAGGAAAATGAAGATTGCAAAATAAAATAGATTGGAAACTTATATGATAAAAGATAGACACGGGGGCCATAGGTTTCATAAGTGGCTTATCTCAAGATAGCATAAGTATTACGGTGGGTGAACAAATTACTGTCGAGCAATTTATAGAAAAGTGCATAATTATGAGAATATCTAGGCATGATCATGTATATAGGCATCACGTCCGCGACAAGTAGACCGAAACGATTCTGCATCTACTACTATTACTCCACACATTAACCGCTATCCAACATGCATCTAGAGTATTAAGTTCATAAGAACAGAGTAACGCATTACGCAAGATGACATGATGTAGAGGGATAAACTCAAGCAATATGATATAAAACCCATCTTTTTATCCTCGATGGCAACAATATAATACGTGCCTTGCTGCCCTTGCTTTCACTGGGAAAGGGCACCGCAAGGTTGAACCCAAAGCTAAGCACTTCTCCCATTGCAAGAAAGATCAATCTAGTAGGCCAAACCAAACTGATAATTCGAAGAGACTTGCAAAGATAACCAATCATACATAAAAGTTTTCAGAGAAGAATCAAATATTGTTCATAGATAAACTTGATCATAAACCCACAATTCATCGGATCTCGACAAAAACACTGCAAAAAGAGTTACATCGAATAGATCTCCAAGAAGATCAAGGAGAAAATTGTATTGAGATCCAAAGAGAGAGAAGAAGCCATCTAGCTAATAACTATGGACCCGAAGGTCTGAGGTAAACTACTCACACATCATCAGAGAGGCTATGGTGTTGATGTAGAAGCCCTCCGTGATCGATTCCCCCTCCTGCAGAGCTCCAAAAAAGGCCCCAAGATGGGATCTCTTGGGTACAGAAGGTTGCGGTGGTGGAAGTAGGGTTTCTTGGTGCTCCTGGATGTTTTCGGGGTATATGAATATATATAGGAGGAAGAAGTAGGTCGGTGGCGCCACGAGGACCCATGAGGGTGGGGGTGCGCCTAGGTTGGGCAGGCGCCCCTCCCTGCCTCGTGGCCTCCTCATTGATTCCTTGACGTCCACTCCAAGTCCCCTGGATCACGTTTGTTCCAAAAATAATTCTTCCGAAGGTTTTATTCTATTTGGATTCCGTTTTACACTGAAATAGGCAAAAAAACAGCAATTTGCACTAGGCCTTGGGTTAGTAGGTTAGTCCCAAAAATAATATAAAAGTGTATAAATAAGACCATTAACATCCAAAACAGATAATATAATAGCATGGAACAATCAAAAATTATAGATATGTTGGAGACGTATCAAGCATCCCCAAGCTTAATTCCTGCTCGTCCTTGAGTGGGTAAATGATAAAAACAGAATTTTTGATGTGGAATGCTACCTAGCATAATTCCCAATATAATTTTCTTTATTGTGGCATGAATTTTCAGATCCGAAAGATTCAAGACAAAAGTTTAATATTGACATAAAAATAATAATACTTCAAGCATACTAACTAAGCAATCATGTCTTCTCAAAATAACATGGCAAAAGAAAGTTCATCCCTACAAAATCATATAGTTTGGTCATGCTCCTTTTTCGTCACACAAGAATGCTCTCATCATGCACAACCCCAATGACAATCCAAGCAATTGTTTCGTACTTTATTAATCTCAAAAAAATTCAACTTTCATGCAATACATGAGCGTGAGCCATGGATATAGCACTATGGGTGGAATAGAATAATGAAAGGGGGTTATGTGGAGAAGAAAAAAAAGATAGTCTCACATCGACGAGGCTAATCAACAGGCTAGGGAGATGCCCATCAATTGATGTCAATGCAAGGAGTAGGGAATGCCATGCAACGGATGCACTAGAGCTATAAATGAATGAAATCTCAACAAAAGA
This sequence comes from Triticum aestivum, assembly GCF_018294505.1. NCBI lineage: Eukaryota > Viridiplantae > Streptophyta > Magnoliopsida > Poales > Poaceae > Triticum > Triticum aestivum. Next base: position 142,132,493 of record NC_057806.1, read on the forward strand.
AACTATGTGGGTGTGCATCCAACTTGCTTGCTCACGAAGACCTAGGGCAATTGAGGAAGCCCATTGTTGGAATATACAAGCCAAGTACTATAATGAAAAATTCCCACTAGTATATGAAAGTGACAAAACAAGAGACTCTCTATCATAAATACCATGGTGCTACTTTGAAGCACAAGTGTGGAAAAAAGGATAGTAACATTGCCCCTTTTTATTTCTTTTCTCTTTTTGGGCCTTTTTTATTTGGCCTTTCTCTTTTTTTGGGACAATGCTCTATTAATGATGATCATCACACTTCTGTTTATTTACAACTCAATGATTACAACTCGATACTAGAACAAAATATGACTCTATATGAATGCCTCCGACGGTGTACCCGGAAGGGCAATGAATCAAGAGTGACATGCATGTATGATAAATTATGCATGGTGGCTTTGCCACAAATACGATGCCAACTACATGATCATGTAAAGCAATATGACAATGATGAAGCGTGTCATAAATGAAATGGTGGAAAGTTGCATGGCAATATATCTCAGAATGGCTATGGAAATGCCATAATAGGTAGGTATGGTGGCTGTTTTGAGGAAGATATAAGGAGGCTTATGTGTGATAGAGCGTATCATATCACGGGGTTTGGATGCACCGGCGAAGTTTGCACCAACTCCCAAGGAGAGAAAGGACAATGCACGGTACCGAAGAGGCTAGCAATGATGGAAGGTGAGAGTGAGTACGATTCATGGACTCAACATTAGTCATAAAGAACTCACATACTTATTGTAAAAATCTACAAGTCATCAAAAGCCAAGCACTACGCGCATGCTCCTAGGGGGATAGATTTGTAGGAAAAGACCATCGCTCGTCCCCGACCGCCACTCATAAGGAAGACAATCAAAGAACACCTCATGTTTCAAATTTGTTACACAACGTTACCATGCGTGCATGCTACGTGACTTGCAATCTTCAACACAAGTATTTCTCAAATTCACAACTCAACTAGCACACTCTAATATCACCACCTTCATATCTCCAAACTATTATCAAGTATCAAACTTCTCTTAGTATTCAATGCACTTTCTATGATAGTTTTTATTATACCCATCTTGGATACCTATTATATTAGGACTAGTTTCATAACCAAAGCAAATTACCATGATGTTCTAAAGGACTCTCAAAATAATATAAGTGAATCATGAGAGATCAATAATTTCTATAAAATAAAACCACCACCGTGCTCTAAAAGATATAAGTGAAGCACTAGAGCAAAATTATCTAGCTCAAAAGATATAAGTGAAGAACATAGAGTATTTTAATAAATTTTAATTCATGTGTGTCTCTCCCAAAATGTGTGTACATCAAGGATGATTTTGGTAAACTAGAAAGCAAAGACTCAAATCATACAAGACGCTCCAAGCAAAACACATATCATGTGGCGAATAAAAATATAGCCTCAAGTAAAGTTACCGATAGAAGAAGACGAAAGAGGGGATGCCTTCCGGGGCATCCCCAAGCTTAGGCTTTTGGTTGTCCTTGAATTTTACCTTGGGGTGCCTTAGGCATCCCCAAGCTTAGGATCTTGCCACTCCTTATTCCAAAATCCATCAAATGTTTAACCAAAACTTGAAAACTTCACAACACAAAACTTAAACAGAAAATCTCATGAGCTCCGTTAGTATAAGAAAACAAATCACCACTTAAGGTACTGTAATGAAATCATTCTTTATTTATTTGGGTGTTAAACCTACTGTATTTCAACTTCTCTATGGTTCATAACCTCCGATACTAGCCATAGATTCATCAAAATAAGCAAACAACACATGAAAAACAGAATCTGTCAAAAACAGAACAGTCTGTAGTAATCTGTAGGTTTCGAATACTTCTGTAACCCAAAAAATTCTAAACTAAATTTCTGTACGTGAGGAATTTATCTATTAATCATCTGCAAAAAGAATCAACCTAATCTCACTCTCCAGTAAAAAATGTTAGCAAATCTCGTGAGCGCTAAAGTTTCTGTTTTTTACAGCAAGATTGCAAAGACTTTCCCCAAGTCTTCCCAAAGGTTCTACTTGGCACAAACACTAATTAAAAGTATAAAACCACATCTAAACATAGGCTAGATGAATTATTTATTATTAAACATAACCAAAAATCAAGGAATAAAAATAAAATTAGGTTGCCTCCCAACAAGCGCTATCGTTTAACACCCCTATCTAGGCATAAAAGCAAGAATAGATCTAGGTGTTATCATCTTTAGTTTTAACTAGCACAAATGCCCGTGCATTGCAATGGGAGAAAATTTTATGTGCATTCAATTATGTGCAAAACACATCTATTGTTCATGAAAATTGTGCATGCAAAAGATCCCTTGTGTTACAATAGATATTATAAAAAAATTTGAGAGTTTGTGTGGTATTCAATAGTTTACCTCGTTGTGCACAATCCGCTTCTGCCTCCCTTATCTTTCCTTTGGTGTGAAACTGCTGACATGCAATGCTGATCCATAAAAAACATAAAATGATATGATTTACATATACATGTGACATTGTTCTATAAAGTTTTCACCAGATTATCAATCAAATGTATGCCACTTTCATATATTGCAGAAGCAATTGAGAAAATAAATCATAGGGTTTTGATCAAAATCTACTGCCTTTGCTTTCCAAGAAAAGAACTTCCTTTGAATGCATAATTAGCACTCACATGATGCTCAATGTGAGCAAATCTTTGTATAAATCTATGCAAAGCCAAATCACCAAAGTTACTCATCAAGATGCACGATGCAATTTCAAAAAAGGAAATGAAATATAATTTTGTAACACTTGCTTAACAAAAAATAATCGGCCGCCCCAACAGGTTTAGCTGTTATGAAACTGGGTTCCTTCTATGTCTTACATACTACATAGTAAGCTTGCACGTGTAACACACGTATTATCATGTGTGTTTTTATCATTTGTCCTAGAAATAAAATATATAACAATAAAATAAATAAACATATAAGTTAGACAATAGAAAATTAGAGATGTTTAACAATTGTGAAAATAATTTTTTTAACTAAGGCAATAGCTTTGCCTCATCTCATTAATAAAGAAGAGAATTGCCCGGTTAATTGCTAAAAACCAATACAACCCACAAAGGGGCACCACCAGCCAACCTGGCTATCCACACAAGACACACACACATGCCATCGAAAGAGGAGCGCCGTCGAGGCGGACTACAAGTGTCATCGTCATCACTCCTCCGCAAGCCAACGACTCTGACTTCACCGCAAACCACCATCATCGGTGCCAAAAAGGACACCACCCCGAACCTCCGCATCGTATATTGACTGCTGCCAACCAATGCATCCTCTGCCACCCGCAAACCATGCCGCCGCAACCACAACACCATCACGCTGCCATGCCCCGGCTCTAGCTTGCGGCACGCCAGCGCCATCATCGGCAGCAACCAGACCTCGCCGCAGCCAACTTGTCGCAGCTCACCGCAGCCCACACACAACTGATCGCTCTGACCACCGCAGACAACAGACACCGCCAACCCACACCACTGCATAGATGAACTCTGAAATCCCAAACCATTTTTCAAGTCTCACATGCTGCAACTCTGAGGGTTTTGGGTAAAGTAGAATTTAAAATATTAGTCGTGGTACAAATATTAAGAAACTTGATGTAGCATCATCCATTTGTTTGCATAGAAACTAATAAACAAACATCACTCCAATTCAGAGTAGCAAGGCAAACAAAATAAAGACTATATGCAGACAAGAACGAAAATTATGTTAATAAGCTACACAATGCCACTTCAATGCGATAATACATATTGCTAGTACACTTTGTCACTCCTCTCATGGAGAATGAATGAATTGCAATTAGTGAAACTTTCTTCTAGTTGAATGAGTGCATCGAGGTAAAATTGCAGAGACATGATTAGATCATTCGTGGAGACAAAAATACCTTGCAGAAAGCAACAACTCAAAAGGATAATTTATGACTTTCAGCTCAAGAGCATTCGCCTCCATCACCAGGATATAAAAGACCAATGAACTAAAGATCAAAGGTGCCACAAGCATAGAAGTTTCAAGTGATATTTCGATTTCCAGTAAACTGATGAAATATAGTAACAAAGGAGAAGTTAATGTCATGTGTGCACAACCAACATATGAAAGACCAATGTATTACAGGAGAGTATATTCGGTTCATAGATAATAAGTGAACAAGAGGGCATAATTTCAGTTCATAGCCATCCTGCTATATAATTCATGTTAATTAAAAAGACACTACTCTTAACCCGTCTTCAATAATTCTAGAGCTAGAGCAAATTAGGACACAACTTCTAATTATAAATTCATTTTCTAAGAAGATATTTTCATCAGCATGCAATGTTTTATAAAGTTCCTCTGGCCAAAGGTTAAAATCTAAGAAAAATGCATTTCAACTGTTAGTGGAAACACAATTTTGTGGTACAGTGTGTAAGGTGGTTTGGTAACCCCCTTTACAGAAGTTTAATGGCAAATAAACCTAAATGTGAGAGTGGGTCTTACCACACTTCCCAGAACTTTGAAGCCTCATTCGGAGCATTTCAAGCCAAATTCATGGTCAGGCAATATAACATCTCCAGAAAATAATACAGATGAGGTTATTATTGCAAGGCAGCCTTGTTGCCAAACTCTTGTTATAGCTTTAAAAGATAAATGCTTCAGCAACTATTAGAGTTTTTTCTGACCTGAGAGTTTCTCTGGCACCATGAGGGGGCATCAGGAGGGAGTGGCTCATTTTCGGTGAGTTTATGCTACATTGTTGTCATCGGAAAGAAGAGTTAATAGATACTGAATGAATGCGACAAATAAGAATTGTAGATGCTCTTGCATTTAATTGGAACCTCGGATAGCTAGAAACAAGTGGGGCCTGACCAAAAGCTGCAGTTAGAAACACATGATGTTAGATATGAGAATTGTTGTACAGAGATTAACCATAGCATAGTCTAATAGAGAAACACATGTTTGTGATAATTGGCCCAGGTTAAGACAGTCGAGAGCTGTAACTCTCTTTTGTGATCAAGATATATGATGCTTCACATTGTATTCTACTTTATTCTAATCCAATATTCCTGCATATCATGACTGAACACTTTTCCTTTTAGGATCGTCCATTGTATTATGTGTCATATTTGTACTACAATCCATAATTGTGTTTGTTAGGTCCTTAAACAGGGAACATTCTCTTGATTCAAACAAAGGCACATCCATTTGTTTCTTACTCATCTGTAGATATAAAAGTACAAATGATAAACAATACATAGAAGGGCACAGAGAGAGTGGTGAAGATCATTTAGGCACGGAGCATAGTCATGTGAACCAGGTCCTGACTATTATGTACAAAGCATCACCAATTAGTTTCTTAAAAATAAAATAAAGATTTCAGTATTAACCTATATATGACTTAAGAGCAATGTACATGTATAGTATAGTATTAAATATTTTAGGGTGTTTGGCATCAACAAATATTGCAGTGATATAAACCATAGTAGCATCTATACTGTATGTTTTTGGACCATTAAAAACATGTTATGACCTCTTTTTTCTAAACTGAGAATGCTTTCTTTTTCCCTTCTCTTTCTCACCCCATCCACCCTTCACTTCTGCCTTGTACTCCCTCCGTTCCAAATTACTTGTCGCGGAAATGGATGTATCTAGAACTAAAATACATCTAGATACATTCATACCTGCGACAAGTAATTCGGAACGGAGGGAGTATTTTCTACTTTAGTGCTTCAGCTAAATCTTGGTTCTCAGCCGTGCGTACATGTTTTAAAGCGTTGTTAGACATATACTTTTCCATTGTTCATCAGTCAGGATATGGGTAAAAGTGGACAGTGGTTGTGGAAGGTCCAGCTCATTGAACATGGCGTCAAGCATGGCCTACTTGGGATTTTGACAATGCTCATGGCCTCATCTTATGAAGAATGCATGGTGTCATTGGGTAAAGGCAAAGGAGGAAAATAACAATTGGTAGTTGCATATAAAAAGCACTCCACAATTAATTAGTTTGGAAGAAGGGTACTTTTAACCTTCAGTATCTGGTATGAAAAATATCTTAGCTAAATCATGTATAGTCACATTGTGTATATATATAATCCATGTCACATACAGACATGCAGAAGTCTGTTAGTACTTACTCCACGCATCACGACAATTATAAAGCAGTAAAAATAGATGGGTATATTTGCTAGTTTGTCCTGGTGAAGAACCCAAACTAAACGTGAAGACAAATCTTCTATTCTTAAGAAGGGATTCTCTGAATTTGATTCTAGTAGATGTCTGAAAGATGGATATGGATCTCACTTGAAAGTCGCTGAAAAATAAATCATGCTACACAAATCAGGTGCTACAAATTTCTTCAGTGGTGAGCCAAAGATGAATTGCTCTCTGTAAAATTGATTAAGATGGATTCTGAAGATACAAAGGAAACGATAGGGATGTTTAGAAAGAACTGTTCATGCCTTTCGGTGGAAGTCTTTTCTTGCCTAGGGTTTGTTGAGGCTCGGCTGCTCTGCAGGAAAAAGAGGACGGAGGAGGGTTAGGAGTGGGATTAGCGGGATAGAGTAGATAAAAGAAAAGAACTAAGCAGATCCATGGCGTGGTTGTACCTCATGCAGGGTGAATGAATAGTACCATGTGCAATGACTGAAACTGTAAACACGTAGTGGCTTCAAAGACCCATGACCACTTCGCCTCGCCTCCCTCGAGCACGCGAGTCGCATGGCCTCGTGAGACGGTCGGACGACGGAGAGGCGCCGGTGCAGGGCATGCGCGGCGCCGCCACAAGGTGAGGAGTTGTGGGCGGGATGGTGGCTCCAGTGTGAGGCACGGCAAGGTGTTGCAGGCGGAACGGCGGCGCCGGTGCACGGCATGGTGTTGTAGCGGACGGTGTGGGAGCGCGGCTGTGGGGCGGCATCGAGGAAAGCCTGGGAGGATGGGAGGAGCGGTTAGCGGACCTGTCGATGGAGGAGAGTGGAGGCGCAGATGTGGAGGGGATTGGTTCTGGGCCGAGCGACCAGTGCGGTAGGGCGGGCCGAGCGGCGTGAAGGGGGAGGCGTCCGAGTGGGCAGTCGGGGGCGTGCTACTGCTGCTATCGCTCGGTGTGGTGCTGTTGTAGCTCGGCCATCGGGGGCGTGCTGCTGCTGCTTGGCCGCCGGCGTGAAGGGGCGGCGGCGAGGCGTGAAGGCGAGCGAGGCCATGAAGGGGCGGCGGCGACGCGTGAAGGCACAGGCAGCGGCGGGGCGAGCGACTGTCGAGAGCGTGGATATGAAGGCAAAATGGTCGGTTGGATGGACGAACATGCTATTTGCTATTAGTACCACCTCGTTTATATTATGATTTTGTTTATACGAATCGTAGAAGTGTATTATGACATGAGAAGAAAGCGTATTGTGATGATGAACCCGACAAATTCAATTTATGCTTTACTAGCAAAAGATCCCGTGCGTTGCAATGTAGCGACCAGACCTCAAACAATCTGATCTCTGTGCTCCGGTGTCATCCCTGGATCAGTAATGCTGACACCACACAGTACTCGAAGGATTTATAGAAGAGTAGCAATCACACACTTATTACATCGAGTGTCTCAAAAGAGAACTTATTACAATAAATATGGCTTAAGGCCATCTAATAACGATAACAGCGGAAGGCTTGGAAGATAAGTGAGTCCATCAACTCCAACAGAACCACTGAGTATAGAACCACGACCTAAAACTCCTCAATCCTCGTCTGAAAAGTCTGCAACATTAACGTTGCAGCCCGAAAACGGGTCAGCACGTGGAATATGCTGGCAAGATAACACATAGAGAATAATGGAATGCAACAGCTATACTATATGCATATTTGGCTGGTGGAAAGCTCTATGGTTACAGTTTTTGCGTAAAGCCAATTTTTCCCTACTTCAAAGAAATAAATTTAATTACTATCATGGTGGTTGTTAAACATTGAGAATGGTTGACAGCATTCTCAATCCCAATTAAGTAACATTATTAAAACCCAACAAAATTAATTTGGCCGGTGGAAAGCTCTATATGTTAAACATTCAAAGGAATAATGGAATGCAACAGCTATACTATATGCATATTTGGCTGGTGGAAAGCTCTATGGTTACAGTTTTTGCGTAAAGCCAATTTTTCCCTACTTCAAAGGAATAAATTTAATTACTATCATGCTGGTTGTTAAACATTGAAAATGGTTGACAGCATTCTCAATCCCAATTAAGTAACATTATTAAAACCCAACAAAATTAATTTAGAGTAACATGTTGAGATTCACATGATAATCCAGGTACTAGATACTCAAGATGTCCATAACCGGGGACACGGCTAACCATGGTTAGTTTGTTACACTCTGCAGAGGTTTGTGCACTTTTCCCCACAAGACTCGATCGCCTCCGTTGGATTTCTCGCACTACATGGTGTTTGAGAAATGGATGACCGAGACATAGTCTTTCAGAAGCGCTAGCACCTTACGATCGGGTAGATCGTATCACCTACATCCCCTATATCTGCTAGTCTACCACTGTAAGAGTTCGCACAACTTAGTCAACTATGCCAGAGCCCATAATGGCTTGTGGCTGCACACGGAAGTTTCTAGTATGAATAATCTCATGATCCCTTTGAGCCTGGGTGGCGGTCCAAAAGAAAAATAGGCAAGTCCTGGAAACCCCAGGTGCCTCAATCCACCCAGATGTGTGTTAGGTTGCCACCTTAGATAAACCATTAATTAACAATCTCACATCTGTCATGGATTTCACTCACCCAATCCACGTCTACTAGCATAGCATGGCATAATAAGCAAACGTAGAAGTGACTCCCAAAGGTTTGATAATAAACAGGTAATAGGTACTACCTCATCTACTTCCCATCCCACAATTTAATTAGATCCTAAACATGCAATTTGTGAGGATTGATCTAATGCAATAAAACTGGGTTGTAGAAAAAGTATGATCAAAGAGTTACTTGCCTTGCTGATGATCCGCGAAACCTAGAGATTCGAAGTAACAAGCGGCGCACTCCGGGTATTCTATCGCAGACAAACAACAAGCATACAATAAGTACTCATCTAATGCACAGGTAAAACTCAAATAGAAGATCTAACCAGAAAGTTCAACTTAAGAACCCTGGTTTGCAAAAAGAATCACATCGAACGAAGCAAAAGAAATCAAACGGCGAAAGAAAACAACTTCGTTCTAGTAATCTGGATCTAGGGAAAATTTTACAGTAGCAAAAACATGTTTAAGTTGATTATTCGAAAAGAGGGTTTCGAGACGAAACTCCAGGCGCTTGAATCGCCTGATTCCGATAAACGAGCGAAAAGTTATACTAAAACGAAAATCGGATCAGAAATCGCGATCAGAAAATAACCGCGAAAAATCCGACGAAAAAGAAAAACGACGAAAATAATTTTTTTTAACGGCACGGAAAACGAGGCGGCGGCGAACCTCGGGCGGCGCGCACTCCGGCGAGTCGGCGGTGGGTCCGGCGACGGCGGGCTATGGGCTGGGGTCGGGCGCTGGCTATGGGCTTCGGCGCTGGGTGCCTCGCTATTTAAAGGCGCCCCCCGGGCGGAGTCTCGCTCGGGTATGGCCCATAGTCGGTTTCTTTTTTTTTATAATTCCGCTCGGAAGAAAAATAAAAAGAAATACTAAATGGACTCCAAAAATCACGAAATAAATTTTCCCGGGTTTCTAAAATCAAGCCCGATAAAGTGAACATTTATCTGGGCCCAAACTACAACTTTGAAAAACGCGCATTTTTCCTAAATTCAATTAAAAATACCGAAAAACTCCGAAATAAATCTTATTTGATTTTTTTATTAAATCCTCAATATTTCTATATTTTGGGAAAGTCATTTTATTCCCTCTCTCATATTTTTGTAATAGAAATAATTGATGATAAAATAAATAAAATCAAATGATCGTGTTTACATAATTTGAGAAAACTCAAATATGTAAATAACGAAATCCCCAACTCTCTCCGTGGGTCCTTGAGTTGCTTAGGATTTTCTAGGATCAAAACCAAAAGCAAAATAAAATATGATATGCATGATGATCTAATGTATAACATTCCAAATTGAAAATTTGGGATGTTACAAACCTACCCCCCTTAAGATGAATCTCGCCCTCGAGATTCGGGTTGGCTAGAAAATAGGTGAGGGTGGTCTTTGAGAAAATCTTCCTCTCGCTCCCAGGTGGCTTCATCCTCCGTGTGGTGGCTCCACTGAACTTTGCAAAACTTGATAACCTTGCTACGAGTAACTCGGCTGGCAAACTCAAGAATCTTGACTGGTTTCTCCTCATAGGTCAAATTGTTATCCAACTGAATTGCTTCCAATGGCACTGTGTCTCTCAAAGGTATGTCAGCCATCTTCGCGTGACACTTCTTCAACTGAGAAACGTGAAACACATCATGAACTCCTGTTAATCCTTCTAGCAATTCCAATTTGTAAGCCACTTCTCCCATACGCTCCAAAACTCGATATAGTCCTACAAATCGTGGCGCTAACTTCCCCTTAACTCCAAAGCGCTTAATCCCTCGAAGTGGGGATACTCGAAGATAAGCTCTGTCTCCGACTTCGTAAACTGTCTCCTTGCGTTTAGAATCTGCGTAGCTCTTCTGCCTGGACTGGGCTACCTTGAGCCTATCGCGAATCAACTTCACCTTCTGTTCAGACTCCTTAATCAGATCTGGTCCAAACAACTGGCGGTCTCCAACTTCGTCCAATGACAACGGTGTCCTGCACCTCCTTCCGTACAAAGCTTCGAAAGGTGCCATCTTCAAACTGGTCTGATAGCTATTATTGTAAGAGAACTCTGCATATGGCAAATTATCGTCCCAACTAGATCCATAATCTAGCGCACAAGCTCTCAGCATATCCTCCAAAATCTGATTGACTCTCTCAGTCTGTCCATCTGTCTGCGGATGAAAAGCTGTACTAAATTCTAACCTAGTACCCAAAGTCTCATGCAACTGCTTCCAGAACTTTGAGGTAAACTGGGTTCCTCTATCTGATACGATGCTCCTCGGAACTCCATGCAAACATACGATCATGGTCATGTATATCTTTGCCAACTTAGCACTGGTGTAAGTTGTCTTTACTGGGATGAAATGTGCTACCTTCGTCAATCGATCGACTACAACCCAAATCGAGTCATAGCCTGAACGAGTCCTTGGTAATCCCGTGATAAAATCCATGCCTAGCTTATCCCACTTCCATTCGGGTATCGGCAATGGTTGCAACAATCCTGCTGGCTTCTGATGCTCTGCCTTTACTCTCTGACATACATCACAAACTGCTACATACTCTGCAATATCCTTTTTCATTCCGGTCCACCAGAAAATATCCTTCAAATCCAAATACATCTTGGTATTCCCTGGGTGAATCGAATACGGTGAATCATGTGCCTCTTGCAGAATCAACTTCCTGATTTCCGGGTTATTGGGCACGTAAACATGGTCTTCAAACCATAGGGTATCGTGCTCATCCTCGCGAAATCCTTTAGCTTTTCCTTTGCTCAGTTTCTCCTTTATAGCAGCAATCCCTTTGTTAGTTTTCTGAGCTTGTCTGATTCTGTCCATCAAAGTTGACTGAATTTCCAATTTTGCTACATAGCCTCTCGGAACTACCTCCAAACATAGCTCACGAAGATTTTCTGCTAACTCCTTGGGTATTTCTCCCATCATTAGTGTATTGACATGGCTCTTGCGGCTTAATGCATCAGCTACTACATTAGCCTTCCCGGGATGATAATGTAATCTCATATCATAATCCTTGATGAGCTCCAACCATCTCCTTTGTCTGAGATTCAACTCCTTCTGCATGAAAATGTACTTCAGACTCTTATGATCCGTGTACACCTCACAATGATTTCCAATGAGGAAATGTCTCCATGCCTTCAATGCATGCACTACGGAACTCCAAATCATGCGTAGCATAATTCAATTCAATTCGTGGGGCTTCAGTTGTCGTGAAGCATATGAAACAACTCTCCCTTCCTGCATAAGCACTGCTCCAAGTCCTCGACGTGAAGCGTCTCAATACACCTCATAGTCCTTGGTTTGATCTGGCAAAATCAACACTGGTGAGGTAACCAAACGTTTCTTCAACTCCTGGAAACTAGCCTCACACTCCTCAGTCCATTTGAACTTAGCATCCTTCTTCAGCAACTCCGTCATAGGTTTCGCGATCTTTGAGAAATTTTCAATAAACCTATGGTAGTATCCTGCGAGTCCAAGAAAACTCCGGATCTCTCCAACTGTAGTTGGGGCTTCCCACTTGGTCACGGTATCAACTTTAGCGGGATCCACTTGTAACACCCTGGATGTAACTTTCCCTATTTGTACTCCAACTCTTGCCGTTTCCGGTGTTAAGTTATATTTATTTCTCGGGTTCGGGTCTTTTTCTCCGTGTGTTGTTTTCTTTGTCATGCATCTCATATCATGTTCTCATGTGCATTGCATTTGCATACGTGTTCATCTCATGCATTCGAGCATTTTCCCCGTTGTCTGTTTTGCATTCCGGCGCTTCGTTCTCCTCCGGTGGTCATTTGTAGCTTTCTTTCGTGTGTGGGTATTAAACATTTCCGGATTGGACCGAGACTTGCCAAGCGGCCTTGGTTTACCACCGGTAGACCGCCTGTCAAGTTTCGTATCATTTGGACTTCGTTTGATACTCCAACGGTTAACCGAGGGACCGAAAAGGCCTCGTGTGTGTTGCAGCCCAACACCCCTCCATTATGGCCCAAAACCCAACAAACTCTGCTCCATGTCCTAGAGCGTTCGATCATGATCGCGTGGCCGAAAACCGCACCTCATTTGGACTCTCCTAGCTCCACTTATGCCTATAAATAGCCCCCCCCCCCCGTTTTCGGATCTCTTCTTCCTCCCCGAAACCCTAGTAAAAAAAACAGATCCCCGCACCGACGGACGTGTCCGCCCCCGGCCGGACAGCGTCCGCCGCCGCCCGCGCCCAACCGGGCGTTGCCACGTGGCCCTCGCCACTCCGCCGCCGCCGCGGCCCGGGAGGCCCGAGTCGGGCCCCCAAGGCCCGTAGCCACGCCGCCGCCCGGATCATCCTCCGCCGCCCGCGCCGCCCTTCTTCTCCGGCGCCGACGCCGCCTCCTCTCGCCGCCGACTCGCCGGCCGCCTCGCCGACACGCGCCGGACCCTGCCTCGCCAAGCTCGCCCCCCCGCCGCCAAGCCCGTCGTCGGCGGGCCCTGCTCCGGCCGCCACCGACCCCGTCGTCCGGCAGCCCTCGCCGACGCCGACTCCCTCCTCGCCGGAGCCCTGCTTCCTCGCCTGAGAGCTTCGATGAACAGTGCCGGCCGCGCCTCGGTTTCCGTGCCAATGTGATTGCTGACGCTTTGAGCAGAAAGGCCTATTGCAACAATATGATTCTCAAGCCTTATCAACCCGAGCTTTGTGAAGCTTTCTGCAAACTTAATCTGTAAGTTGTTCCTCAAGGTTTCCTCGCCAACCTTCAAGTCTCTCCTACCTTAGAAGACCAGATTCACCAAGCTCAGCTTCTTGATGCTATGGTGAAAAAGGTGAAGATTTGGATTGCCAAGAGTCAGTCCAAGTACAAGTGCTACCGCCTCGATGACAAGGACACTCTCTTCTTTGAGGATCGTATTGTTGTACCCAAAGGTGACCTCCGTAAAGTGATCATGAACGAGGCTCACAATTCTCTCCTCTCCATCCACCCTGGGAGTACGAAGATGTATTAGGACCTTAAGCAAGCTTATTGGTGGACTCGAATGAAGCGCGAGATCGCTCAATTCGTGAATGAATGTGATGTCTGCAGAAGAGTGAAGGCAGAACACCAAAGGTCAGCAGGTCTCCTCCAACCTCTTGCCATTCCAGAATGGAAGTTTGACCACATTGAAATGGACTTCATGACTGGGTTTCCAAAGTCCAAGCGTGGCAATGATGCTATATTTGTTGTCATCGACAAGCTCACCAAAGTGGCTCACTTTCTGCCTATCAAAGAGTCGATCACTGCAGCTCAATTGGAGGAACTCTATACCTCTCGAATTGTCTCTCTGCACGGTATTCCTCAAGTGATATCTTCAGACCGTGGCAGCATCTTTACCTCCAAGTTTTGGGATTCTTTTCAGAAGGCCATGGGCACCAACATCCGCTTCAGCACTGCTCTCCATCCTCAAACAAGCGGACAAGTCGAGCGTGTCAACCAGATTCTTGAAGATATGCTCAGGGCTTGTGTGATCTCCTTCGGCATGAAGTGGGAGGATTTTCTTCCTTATGCTGAATTCTCATACAACAATAGTTTTCAAGCAAGTTCGGGCAAGGCCCCATTTGAAATTCTGTATGGCAGGAAGTGCCGTACCCCTCTCAACTGGTCTGAAACCGGTGAACGTCAGCTGCTGGGTAATGACTTAATCACAAAAGCAGAAGAAATGTGCAAAGGCATTCGTGATAACCTCAAAGCAGCCCAATCCCACCAGAAAAGCTACTATGATAGTAAGCACCGTGATTTGGCTTTCGAGATCGGAGATCATGTTTACCTCCGTGTCTCTCCTATGAAAGGCACTCGTCGCTTCGGTATCAAAGGGAAGCTTGCCCCTAGATACGTGGGACCTTTCAAGATTGTCAGCAAGAGAGGCGACCTCCCCTATCAACTCGAGCTTCCTTCAAACTTTGCAAATGTTCATGACGTGTTCCATGTCTCTCAGCTTCGAAAGTGCTTCAAGACTCCTGACCGCACCGTCAACTTCGAGGAAATTGAGCTCCAAGAAGATCTCTCCTATCGTGAGCACCCAGGTGCTATTCTTGAAGACACTGAACGCAAGACTTGCAACAAGTCAATCAAATTTCTCAAAGTCAAGTGGTCACACCATTCCGAATGTGAAGCTACCTGGGAACGCGAGGATCACCTCCGTTCTGTGTACCCAGAGTTCTTTCAGTCCTAGATCTCGAGACGAGATCTTTTCGTAGTGGTGGAGTGTTGTAACACCCCGGATGTAACTTTCCCTATTTGTACTCCAACTCTTGCCGTTTCCGGCGTTAAGTTATATTTATTTATCGGGTTCGGGTCTTTGTCTCCGTGTGTTGTTTTCTTTGTCATGCATCTCATATCATGTCATCATGTGCATTGCATTTGCATACGTGTTCATCTCATGCATTCGAGCATTTTCCCCGTTGTCCGTTTTGCATTCCGGCGCTTCGTTCTCCTCCGGTGGTCATTTCTAGCTTTCTTTCGTGTGTGGGGATTAAACATTTCCGGATTGGACCGAGACTTGCCAAGCGGCCTTGGTTTACCACCGGTAGACCGCCTGTCAAGTTTCGTATCATTTGGACTTCGTTTGGTACTCAAACGGTTAACCGAGGGACCGAAAAGGCCTCGTGTGTTGCAGCCCAACACCCCTCAATTTTGGCCCAAAACCCACCAAACTCTGCTCCATGTCCTAGAGCGTTCGATCACGATCGCATGGCCGAAAACCGCACCTCATTTGGACTATCCTAGCTCCACTTATGCCTATAAATAGCCCCCCCCCCGTTTTCGGATCTCTTCTTCCTGCCCGAAACCCTAGTCAAAAAAAAACAGATCCCCGCACCGACGGACGTGTCCGCCCCTGGCCGGACAGCGTC
>NC_057806.1:142148721-142157971 GCF_018294505.1 Triticum aestivum
CCCGTCGCTGGCGGGCCCTGCTCCGGCCGCCGCCGACCCCGTCGTCCGGCAGCCCTCGCCGGCGCCGACTCCCTCCTCGCCGGAGCCCTGCTTCCTCGCCGTAGAGCTTCGGTGAACAGTGCCGGCCGCGCCTCGGTTTCCGTGCGAAACCCTAGATCTAATCCGAGAGGTTGATTTTTTTTGCTAAGTCCCAGGAATTTTCACTTCATATGCTCATGTTCGAGGCCACGTAACTTTGCATCCGTAGCTCCGATTTGGTCTTATAGTATATCAAAATGTTCGCCTCGACGAGTACATCATTTCATTCCATTGCGTCATTTTCATTTGAGCTCATCTTGATGCCCAAAATGCTGTTAGAAGGAGGCTTCGTGAGTTAATTGTCAGATCTGCTAGTTCATCTTAGACTTTTGTCATTTTTGCCATGATTATTGTGTGCATGCTATGCCTGTGAGTCGTTCATATGTTTTGTTAAGGATTTTGTCTTTTTTCCAGAGGTGCAACCCATGCATTTTTAGGATGTGTGTGGTGACTTGTGCAAGCTTGCAAAGTGAGGCACCCGGGAAATCTGTTTTCAGAGACTTAGTTGTTTTCACTAAGTCTGGGATTATTTAGTTCATGATGCCATATGTTCAGCTTATTTCCTAGTGATCCGTGCCTCTTTTGAGGATGATCAGTAAAAGAGTTTTGTTAATCATGTTATGCTCTATCCATCCATGTCTTTGTTTTCAATTTTGGAGCACCTTAGCTTGAGTAAATCAAGCTCTACTTTTGCTTCGTGGTGAATCTGGGCAGATCGTCAACTCGTTTGTGATTTTGCCGGCGTTGTTGTAGTTGATCCGTGCATGCTATGTCATTGTTCTTGCCATGTCTAGCTAAAATTTTGTTCCTTCTTAATGTATGTATGCTTGCCTTGCCATAACTTGCACCGTGGTGAGTGCATCGAGCTCGTTTACATGCCTTCGTGAGTTATATTTCAGCATGTCTCAGTTTTCACTAAGTCTGAAAACTAATTATGTTTTTGCTATGTTCGTGTGCTCGTTAGTATATTTTGTGATCCCTTTTGGCCCCAGGTCACTTTGGGTCTTTTGTTAAGCTTGTTGAGTAGCTCCATGCCATGTTCTTATTTATCATAATCAGGTCATTTATCATGTTGTTTTGCTGCTCCGAAGAGGGCTTCGTGATCTGAAATTTCAAACAAGTGTTAATTTCACCGAGTCTGGAATCTGTTTTGCATTTGCGTTTTTGCCATGCTTGTTTGAACCTCATAATGGATGAATTGGCCATGGCTCAGTGCTAGTCTTTTGTTAAGAATCTTGTGTGGATCCCTGCCATGTATTTTGTTGTCATGTTTGGTGGCTGTAGCATGTTCATTGCATTGCATTTAGATGCCTACTTGCTGTAAATCGCAGACCGGTGTCATTCTTAAAACGCTTGCCATTTCCAAACCGTAACTCCGATTCCGATGATCTTTATATCATTTTCAAGCGATTTCATCTCATCTTCCCAGTGGCACCCTTGGAATTCCAAGTTGAGTCCAGGTTCATGCATTTCCTGTCATATCTTGCATTTTGCATCCCGCATCGCATCCCACATAGCATATCTTCATTTCATCATATTGCTTGGTCGTGCACGTGGTTGATTGTATCCTTGTTGCTTGTTTGTCTTGTTTGGGTAGAGCCGGGAGACGAGTTCGCTACCGAGGACCCCGTTGAGTTTGCTTGTGAAGATCCAGTCAACTCTTACAACTGTGCAGGCAAGATGATCATACCCTCGAAATCACTACTATCTTTGCTATGCTAGTTTGCTCGCTCTTGCTATGCCAATGCTACGATGCCTACCATTTGCTTGTCAGCCTCCCAATTGCCATGTCAAACCTTTAACCCACCTTGTCCTAGCAAACCGTTGACTGGCTATGTTATCGCTTTGCTCAACCCCTCTTATAGCGTTGCTAGTTGTAGGTGAAGATTGGAGGCCGTTCCTTGTTGGAACATCATTTATTTACTTGTTGGGATATCATTATATTGCCATGTTATCTTAATGCATCTATATACTTGGTGAAGGGTGGAAGGCTCGGCCTCTCGCCTAGTGTTTTGTTCCACCCTTGCCGCCCTAGTTTCCGTCATATCGGTGTTATGTTCCCGGATTTTGCATTCCTTACGCGGTTGGGTTATAATGGGAACCCCTTGATATTTCGCCTTGATTAAAGCTTGTCCAGCAATGCCCAACATTGGTTTTACCATTCGCCACCTAGCCTTTTCTTTCCCTTGGGTTCTGCAGACTCAAGGGTCATCTTATTTTACCCCCCCGGGCCAGTGCTCCTCTGAGTGTTGGCCCGACCGAGTAGACTGCGGGGCCACCTCGGGGCAACTTGAGGGTTGTTTTTACTCGTAGGATGTCTCATCTGAGTGTGCCCTGAGAAAGAGATATGTGCAGCTCCTATCGGGATTTGTCGGCACATTCGGGCGGTGTTGCTGGTCTTATTTTAACCTGTCGAAGTGTCTTGAGTTACCGAGATACCGAGTCTGATCGGAACGTCTTGGGAGGAGGTCTATTCCTTCGTTGACCGTGAGAGCTTGTCATGGGCTAAGTTGGGACTCCCCTGCAGGGATTGAACTTTCGAAAGCCGTGCCCGCGGTTATGGGTAGATGGGAATTTGTTAATGTCCGGTTGTAGATAACTTGAACCCTAACTAATTAAAATGAATCAGCTGAGTGTGTTACCGTGATGGCCTCTTCTCGGCGGAGTCCGGGAAGTGGACACGGTGTTGGAGTAATGTTTGCGCAGGTTGCCCTCTAGCTTCTCGCTCGTGCTTTGCCTCCTCTTCTCGCTCTCTTTGGCGAATAAGATAGCCACCATGCTTGCTAGCCGCTTGCTGCAGCTCCACATATATGTTTACCTTACCCTTCCTATAATCTTAATAGTCTTGATCGCGAGGGTGCAAGATTGTTGAGTCCCCGTGGCTCACAGATACTATAACTCCAGATGCAGGTCCAGGTGATTCCGCTCCAGGTGACGAGTACGAGCTCAAGTGGGAGTTCGACGAGGACTCTCAGCGTTACTACGTTTCCTTTCCCGATGATCAGTAGTGGTGCCTAGTTGGGGTTTGATTCGGGGCCTTGTCGCATGTTGGGTTTTGCTTCTATTTTGGCGCCGTAGTCGGGCCATGAGTGTTTGTATGATGGATGTTATTTATGTACTTTGATGTGACGTGGCAAGTGTAAGCCAACTATGTACCTTCCCCTTTTATTATATATTACATGGGATGTTGTAATGATTGCCTGACTTGCGACATTGCTTTCAATGCGGTTATGTCTCTAAGTCGTGCCTCGACACGTGGGAGCTATAGCCGCATCGAGGGCATTACAAGTTGGTAATCAGAGCCTTCCCCGACCTTAGGAGCCCCATTGCTTGTTCGTTTTAACAGCCGAGTTGTGTCTAGAAAAAAAATGTTTTGAGTCATTTTGGAATTATATATCGGAGAGCTTATGAATTCTTTTTACTTCCCAGTCTCCTCATCGCTCTGGTAAGGCATCCTGACGTAGAGTTTTGACTCTTCTCTTCTCAAATTTCACTAAAAATAATTTAGGATCACGCGAGTATCTTGGAATCGTTCCGATGGCTTATGATGAGAATACTGTCTTGGTGCCTCCTGTCAGGGGTTTAGTGGAAGTGTCCCGGGGAGTTGAGCTCTGAGGTGTTGTCATCATAATTTTATCGTTGCAATTCTGGAATACTTGAGATATGTTCGCCGACATCGAAAATCTCTTTTATGCAGTTCGTTGGTGAGATAACCTCGACGCCACCCAGTACTGGGGCGGGAGTTCAGGAGTATCGCCATAACTTGTATAACGGATGCTTTTCGAAGGTTGAGGTAGATGGTTTTCGAAGGTTTCTTGGTTATGTGTTGAAGGATGGATACAGCTGGATGTAGGATTTGCTAGTTTGGGTGAGATATTATGCTTCCCCTATATCCCCAACACCTGATTGCATAACCGGAAAAGTTCGGGAGTTTCATAGGTGGGAATTCCAGTAGCTCTAGTTCTTCTTCCATGGATATTGGTTTGAGATTGGGATTTCTTACCGATTATTCGTTCTTGATCCGTACCTTGTTGATTTATTTCTCTACCTTAATTCTATGTGGCTTCGCAATTTATGGATATGTGACCATTTGAAGAGGAATGCATTCGTTCATTTTGTCCGGATGTGAAGACTATATGTTGCAATTTTCATTCCGTTGGATTCAGCTTCAATATTTATCTATCAATGTGCTAATGGTGGTCAACCTCTTCAGGATGGCTCCTCCAACACGCACGACTCCGAATCCTGATCCGCCATCGCCTCCACCTCCTCCAGAGGCATGGCAAGTTGTGATGGCTGCAACCAATGCAAACACTCAGCTGATCATGCAAATTCTTCAAGAGCGCAATCAAGGCAGTCAAGGGAATCAAGGCAGCAATCAGAGTCACTTTGCTACACTCAACCAGTTCCTTGCTAACGGGCCAAAGACTTTCAGCAATTGTGTTGAGGCAACCGATGCTGACGATTGGCTTGTGGATTTGTGTAAGAATTTCGAGTGCAGCAACGTCAGACCTGAGGACTTTGTGAAGTTCGCTTCCTTCCAACTCAAAGATCAAGCTGCAGAATGGTTCCAGCAGTACAAGGATTCCAGAGGTGGACGTGTTATCACTTGGGATGATTTCCGTCGAGATTTCCGAGCTCATCATATTCCGCAGAGCGTGGTTGAAAGCAAGCGTGAGGAATTCCGCAATCTGAAGCAAGGCTCTTTGTCTGTCTATGACTACAACAAGTTGTTCCAGAAGCTTGCCCGCTTTGCCAAGCAGGACGTGCCTGATGAGAAGAGCATGATATATCAGTTCAGGGGTGGTCTCAGAGAAGATATTCAGCTCGCTCTTGTTCTCTTCGAGCCCTTGAGATACGATGAGTTCTACAACATGGCACTGAAGCAAGAGGCTGCTCAGTTGAGGTGTGATGCTTCCAGGAAGCGAGTCAGAGATGTTACTCCTTCTTCCTCTACTCAAGTGGCCAAGCAGCAGAAGTTTTGGCTTCCTCCTCCTCCGTTCCATCAGCCGTATCAGCAGAAGAGCAAAGGTGGCAGTGGTTCTTCCCACCCACCCAACCCTGGCTTTCAGAACAAGACTTCCTCTCAAGCTCCAAGATCGAGTGCTCCGTATCACCGTCCGCTTTCAGAGGTCACGTGCAACAAGTGCCAACAGAAGGGTCACTATGCCAACAAGTGTCTCAACCAGAGGCGTCTTCCTCCTCCTCCTGTCAGATCGGCAAGTACAGTTATGGTCAAGCATAACCCCAAGCACGCCAAGTTCAATTTGATGAATGCAGCTCAGGCAGAGGACTCGTCAGATGTGATCATGGGTAACCTTCCTGTTAATGATATTCCTGCGAAAGTTCTTTTTGACACTGGCGCATCGCATTCCTTTTTGTCATGCCCTTTTGCATCGAAGCACAATGTTGATACCGAGATTATGCCCAAGTCATGCAAGTTGTTTCTCCCGGCAAGCTTTTGACTTCTAGTTTGGTTGCTCCCAATGTCTCTATCACGTTGGGCGATTACAAGTTTCTCTCTTCTCCGGTGGTTCTTGGTAACTCGGATATTGATCTTATTCTCGGAATGGATTGGCTTTCTAAGCACAAGGCTCATCTTGATTGTGCAGCCAGGCAGATTCAATTGACTCATTCGTCTGAGGATGTAATTGTCTTTGCCGCTCGGGATAATACCATTCGTCTGTTTTCTCTCAATGAGAAGGGTGAATTGGATGCCATCTCTAAAATTCCAGTCGTTTGCGAATATCAAGACATCTTTCCAGAAGAGCTCCCAGGAATGCCTCCGCACCGGCCAGTTGAATTCGTTATTGAACTTGAGCCTGGCACGGAACCTGTGTGCAAACGTCCTTACAAGCTCGAACCTGAAGAGTTGAAGGAGCTGAAGAAGCAACTCGATGAGCAAGAAAGAATGGGTCTCATCCGGCCTAGTTCTTCTACGTGGGGTTGTGATGTTGTTTTTGTGAAGAAGAAGGATGGAACGGACCGACTTTGTGTTGATTACCGTCCAGTGAACAAGAAGACCATCAAGAACAAATACCCACTTCCCAACATCAATGAGCTGTTCGAACAACTCAAAGGTGCCCAAGTATTCTCCAAGCTTGATCTCCGTATGGGTTATCACCAGATTCGCATTCGTGAAGAAGATATTCCCAAGACAGCATTCAGAACAAGCTTTGGTTCATATGAATACACTATCATGTCTTTTGGCCTCGCCAACGCTCCTCCGACGTTCTCTCGCATGATGAATTTCATCTTCAACGCCTACACCAATGACTTCGTTTTGGTCTATCTCGACGACATTCTGGTTTTCTCGAAGAACAAGGAAGATCGTGCCAAGCACTTGCGTTTGGTTCTCGATAAGCTCAGAGAACATCAGTTCTACGCCAAGTTCTCCAAGTGTGAATTTTGGCTCATTGAGGTTCTTTATCTTGGTCATATCATCTCTGCCAAGGGCATTTCTGTGAATCCTGAGAAGGTGTCTGCTATTGTGAATTGGGAACCTCCTCAGAACGTGAAGCAACTCCGCAGTTTTCTCGGTCTCGCAAGCTATTGCCGAAGATTCGTTGAAAACTTTTCTAAGATCGCGAAGCCTCTCTCTAATCTTCTTCAGAAGCACGTCAAGTACGTTTGGTCTCCGGAGTGTGATATTGCTTTCAACACTTTGAAAGAGAAGTTGATCACTGCTCCAGTTTTGACTCCGCCTGATGAATCCAAGCCGTACGAGGTCTTTTGTGATGCCTCTCTCCAAGGTCTTGGCGCAGTATTGATGCAAGAGAAGAAAGTTGTTGCTTATACATCTCACCAGTTGAAGCCTAATGAGAAGAACTATCCCACTCATGATCTCGAGTTGGCGGCAGTTGTGCATGCTCTTTTGACTTGGAGACATCTTCTATTGGGAAGAAAAGTGGACATTTTCACTGATCACAAGAGTCTCAAGTACATCTTCACTCAGCCTAATCTCAATCTCAGGCAAACTCGATGGGTTGAGATGATTCAAGAGTATAATCCGAGTAGTATACTCCAGGCAAGGCCAATGTGATTGCTGACGCTTTGAGCAGAAAGGCCTATTGCAACAGTCTGATTCTCAAGCCTTATCAACCCGAGCTTTGTGAAGCTTTCCGCAAACTTAATCTGCAAGTTGTTCCTCAAGGTTTCCTCGCCAACCTTCAAGTCTCTCCTACCTTAGAAGACCAGATTCACCAAGCTCAGCTTCTTGATGCTATGGTGAAAAAGGTGAAGATTGGGATTGCCAAGAGTCAGTCCAAGTACAAGTGCTACCGCCTCGATGACAAGGACACTCTCTTCTTCGAGGATCATATTGTTGTACCCAAAGGTGACCTCCGTAAAGTGATCATGAACGAGGCTCACAATTATCTCCTCTCCATCCACCCTGGGAGTACGAAGATGTATCAGGATCTTAAGCAAGCTTATTGGTGGACTCGAATGAAGCGCGAGATCGCTCAATTCGTGAATGAATGTGATGTCTGCAGAAGAGTGAAGGCAGAACACCAAAGTCCAGCAGGTCTCCTCCAACCTCTTGCCATTCCAGAATGGAAGTTTGACCACATTGAAATGGACTTCGTGAATGGGTTTCCAAAGTCCAAGCGTGGCAATGATGCTATATTTGTTGTCATCGACAAGCTCACCAAAGTGGCTCACTTTCTGCCTATCAAAGAGTCGATCACTGCAGCTCAATTGGAGGAACTCTATACCTCTCGAATTGTCTCTCTGCACGGTATTCCTCAAGTGATATCTTCAGACCGTGGCAGAATCTTTACCTCCAAGTTTTGGGATTCTTTTCAGAAGGCCATGGGCACCAACATCCGCTTCAGCACTGCTTTCCATCCTCAAACAAGCGGACAAGTCGAGCGTGTCAACCAGATTCTTGAAGATATGCTCAGGGCTTGTGTGATCTCCTTCGGCATGAAGTGGGAGGATTGTCTTCCTTATGCTGAATTCTCATACAACAATAGTTTTCAAGCAAGTTCGGGCAAGGCCCCATTTGAAATTCTGTATGGCAGGAAGTGCCGTACCCCTCTCAACTGGTCTGAAACCGGTGAACGTCAGCTGCTTGGTAATGACTTAATCACAGAAGCAGAAGAAATGTGCAAAGTCATTCGTGATAACCTCAAAGCAGCCCAATCCCGCCAGAAGAGCTACTATGATAGTAAGCACCGTGATTTGGCTTTCGAGATCGGAGATCATGTTTACCTCCATGTCTCTCCTATGAAAGGTACTCGTCGCTTCGGTATCAAAGGGAAGCTTGCCCCTAGATACGTGGGACCTTTCAAGATTGTCAGCAAGAGAGGCGACCTCGCCTATCAACTCGAGCTTCCTTCAAACTTTGCAAATGTTCATGATGTGTTCCATGTCTCTCAGCTTCGAAAGTGCTTCAAGACTCCTGACCGCACCTTCAACTTCGAGGACATTGAGCTCCAAGAAGATCTCTCCTATCGTGAGCACCCAGTTGCTATTCTTGAAGAGACTGAACACAGGACTCGCAACAAGTCAATCAAATTTCTCAAAGTCAAGTGGTCACACCATTCCGACCGTGAAGCTACCTGGGAACGCGAGGATCACCTCCGTTCTGAGTACCCGGAGTTCTTTCAGTCCTAGATCTCGGGACGAGATCTTTTCGTAGTGGTGGAGTGTTGTAACACCCCGGATGTAACGTTCCCTATTTGTACTCCAACTCTTGCCGTTTCTGGCGTTAAGTTATATTTATTTCTCGGGTTCGGGCCTTTGTCTCCATGTGTTGTTTTCTTTGTCATGCATCTCATATCATGTCATCATGTGCATTGCATTTGCATACGTGTTCATCTCATGCATTCGAGCATTTTCCCCGTTGTCCGTTTTGCATTCCGGCGCTTCGTTCTCCTCCGGTGGTCATTTCTAGCTTTCTTTCGTGTGTGGGGATTAAACATTTCCGGATTGGACCGAGACTTGCCAAGCGGCCTTGGTTTACCACCGGTAGACCGCCTGTCAAGTTTCGTATCATTTGGACTTCGTTTGATACTCCAACGGTTAACCGAGGGACCGAAAAGGCCTCGTGTGTGTTGCAGCCCAACACCCCTCCATTTTGGCCCAAAACCCACCAAACTCTGCTCCATGTCCTAGAGCGTTCGATCACGATCGCGTGGCCGAAAACCGCACCTCATTTGGACTCTCC